>NC_050585.1:33751351-33922465 GCF_013368585.1 Megalops cyprinoides | reverse complement strand
CACTCAGTGTTCCAGCTGGAACATGATCCTACCACATGGCACAGAGGATGGTTGCTTTAAAATAAACTGCGTTCATGGTATTCTCTAGTTACTCCACCTGTGGAAATTGCCTGCATTAATTAACTCATTTATTTTATGTACTACTTAGCAACATCATTGCAAGATGTAAGGATTGTAACATCCATAAATTGGTATTGGACAGAGCTATACTGTAACTCCATCTAAACCAAAAATGACTTGCATAATAAAGCCCCACTGTTGATACTAGTAACTAGTAACTGATTTTTGTATCTTTGGTTTTTGGTAATGAATGAATTAGCTGCAGCATTAGCCAGATCCCAGGTCTGGACATCTTCAGTTTAGAATAAAATTTGCATTTCTAAATTAATATGGCCAGCTAGCTAGCAAACAACCATGATTACAGTAGTATACCAATGATATTAAAGCTGCCATGTTATTTGGGAAATCTTGTGAGTTTGAGCTTGCTTCTCTCAAAAACACAAAAGCACGCTGGTTATGGATTGAGGTTTAAGGACTAATGGAAACTGTTCTGCTGCCTGCATGGCCGCGAAACTTTTGTGTTTTTTTCTGACATATCAAAGTTGTGTTTGCTAAATATCCCATTTAAACATTCCCTTTAAATATCCATCTCATTATGCACCTTACAAAATTACAGTAACTATTAACAGAAGTGCAATGATAATGATCAATACAGACAAGGTTGTAATCAGACTTGTTGAAAAAAGAAAACTTTATTGTTAATATAAAATATAAATTGCTGACTATTTTTGGCCATGACAACAAGGCATATAGAAGTACATTTGCCACTGGTCTGGGATGACCTAGTGTGACCTATGCAATTACAAAAACCAAGATAGTGCTGCATCACCGTAACACTGTAACATTTTACCCTGATATTTACTCAACTGAGCACAGTACCACATACACATCATTTTCTTAAAAAATGAAACTTTTATACCTTTTCCCCTTTCAGATTGTGGATGGTGGTTGGAATATCTTAACACTGGCCAATGTGCAACTGAGAACAATCAGTGTGTCTACATACAAAACAATCTAAATTTAACCCTCATGAAAATATGAGAAATCCAAAATAAAAAAGAATATTTGGAGGTTTATTCTCATTATGTGTTTAGGAGGAGCAGGTATGTTCAACAGTCTATTCAATCTTTCATTAAAGTAAAAAACCTTTGCCTGATACACTCCATTTTCATACATTAACCATCATCAGGATATAAAACCATGTTTCTTACCAAACAGTCACATGGGATTCAACAACTTGGAAGCCTTACAGCAGGGACACTTCTCAAAAAAACATATAAAAATATACACACACACACACACACACACACACACACACTCAGGGTGTGTGTGCGCATGTTCAATGCCTTTGCATCTTATTTACAGTACAAAAAATGCATAAATACAGTACCAGTGTAAAAGAGTATGCCAGCATATAAATGGTCTCCCCAGATTATTCCAAAGAGTAAAAGTGCATTATTACTGGGTCTGGTAAAAGAATGCCACATGCTAAAAAAAAGGAAACAGATCTCCCCTGCCATGAGAAGTGCTATATCTTGGTGCTGCTGTATCTTTTTTCTGCAGTCTGTGTCTGCTGCTCACTCTCTTCCCACTGCATCCCAATGTGCACGCTTTCCGCCCCTTCTTCCTGCTGAGACTCGTCAGAGGGAAGCTCCAGGGCGCTTTCGGGTTTCTCACCATCGTCCTCGTCAGTGGGACTCTCGGACCCTCCCTCGTTGGATTCGGCCGCAGGGACAGGTGTGAACGTCGGCACGGCATTGAACATGATGAAGCCCACGGTGATGACCACAAACGACACAATGTACAGACCCGAGAACTGGGGAGACAAAGGGGGAACACAAGTTAGGTAGGTAGATGACTGCATTCTATACCTACATTTATAACATGCACAAACCTTTGGCGCCATTGGAAATATGAACATATATATATATATATGTATATATGTCACTCTGGAGAACAGCGTCTGCTAAATGACAATAATGTAATGTAATGATTATGCCAATGACTCAGCAGCCATGTAGACACAACAGTGCTGGGACAAGGGTTGAGGAGGGTGTACGCTAGATTCAGCTTTGCCACCATGTTTATATTGAGAGGCTAGACTGACTATCTGCTTTGTGTCCCCCTACAGTGGCTTCATAAGTATTACCCAGGTCTATGCCTCAAAACAATTTGACTGCGGAGCTGTACAATGAGCTCCTTGGACTTCGTGGCTTGGTTTTTGGTCTGACATGCACCGTGAATTGTGGGAGTTTATATGCACAGGTGTGTGCCTTTCTAAATCATGTCCAATCAATTCAATTTGCCACAGGTAAACTCCAATCAAGTTCTACAGACATTTCAAGGATTATATTACTGTCATTTGCTTAAATACTAGCCCTGGAATGCACAATTCCAATTTTTCTCATGGAAGAATCACATTTTAAATCCTCAGAATAAAAAACATGAGACTTGTGTGTACATGTGTGTCTCAGAAGGATTCTGCATGGTGAGAGGTGACTGCAGGAGAATATCAGTAGTTCATTCCTCCCGGTCTCTTATGATGCACTTGCAGTTTTTATTGTGCTGTTTTATGTGCTTTCATGCTGCGTGACAAATTGCCAATTTTTTCCAAGCAGCCTCCATTGCACCATTTCGGCTGGATATTAAGAGTTCATTTCATGACATTAATCCAAGCCCATCTTGTTCACGTCTCCATTTACTGCATTTATCTAACCTTTTAAAAGGCAAATGTAATCTAGGGTTGCTAGGCTTTCCAAAGTCAAGACCCACCAAGTTCTACATTCTTCTTTATAACTCCAGATTTTCAGAAGGCCTGAACTCATCAAGTCAATCTGTCACCTTAGAACAGATAAATCCCTGGATATTTCCGAAGAGTGCTCCCTACAGCCTTTACTCACAGTGTAGTGGAAGAGGAAGAGTCCGCAAAACAGGCTGAAGAGGTCAGCCGTCAGCAGGGAGAGGTTGACTGCCGTGGCACTGGTCAACTTCATGACCACAGGCATGCAGCTGTAGAGGGCAAACATGCAGAGGCCATAGGTGGCAAAAAGCAGAACTGTGGAAACACACCCAGTTTTGATGTTATATCTGCTGAAAACTCTGTGAAACAGAATGGTATGACACTGAAAACACTATTACTAACATTGAGAATGCTTTTTCACTGAGCATGGTACTCAGGGAATTATACACAAAGATTTTGACAATGTGTGAGTCTGCAGAGTCACACTGAAAATGTAAAACTATGAATTCACAGTACACTGAGGATTGTACATCATGACCATATGCAAAAGACAAGCAAATGGACAAGCCTTCACTCATGATTCTATTCACAGCATTATTAAAGGAAACATTACTACATGTCCAGTGGATGGAATTATAATAATGGAATAACGGCATAATGGAAATCATCAGTTTATACTTGGAGGACATTTGCAACAAAGCAGTTACTGCTATTTGAAGGCATGCAGCCTTTGTTGTCATAATGCCGCAGAGACAACACACCACAAAAACACTGAGATATACCATACTGAGCTGAACTTACCAATAGTCCAGTCCCATGTGATCACAGCTACAGCTTTGTGCTCCAGAATGGATCTGTGAGACAAAACATAACAAAACATAGGTGGTAAGACTGGCTTCAAATCAAGGACTACGACAGCAATTAGAATGGACAGATATTCGCCATATCCCCATTCTTTCCAGCCAGTACCACATCCAGACGGAGAGAGTGTCTTACAGCTGAATCCCACTGATCAGGGTGCCGAAGAGCCCCATCATGCCCAGGAACTCCGTGCGGCTCAGGTTCTTCACCGTGTACTCCTGGCACACGTTGGAGACAGCATAGAAGGCGGCGCTGATGAGCACCAGACCGTCCCCTAACAAAACATCGCTGGCTGCAGGGAGAGAGGGGGCAACAGTGGGTCGGTAGTACCGACTGAGACAGCATCACCATAAATAGCAAAGTTAAACATACTGCTTAACTATCTGGGCATGTCAATACTCAGCCAGAGTGCAGAGCAGGCCTTGGGGAAATGGACCTTGCACAATGAATAGAAGACAGCTGAATCTAAGTAGGGGCACCGCAGCTGTGTCCTTGACAGGTACTAAATCAAAGTAGCCTGATCAAATATCCAATGGTGTAAATGGACAAAGAATACAATTTCAGACATTTAAGTCACCTTGGATATAAAGACTAATAATGTGATGCTTGTTGCACCTGTAACCAACCGTAACTGGAATCAAACCACCGGAAGTTATTGATTGACATACAGTAACTACCATGTTAATGGACAATTCATCCATCATCTTTATATTCGTGTCCAGTCCAGGGAAAGTCTCTGAACTTCATGGGTGTCACATGTCAGCTTTTCTTTGATGAATTATAATCTATGGATTATGTCAGAGCCTCTAAATCTGTAGTTTGATAATGAGATATGTGCAGTGAAGCCTGAAACTGCACAGAGACAGCATTCAACAGTTCATGTGACTACCATGCAAATCCTCAGACAGATTAAAAATTACCTACACATTTTTGTTCGAAAATCTTTAGGAAAAAAATACGAAACGGACAGAGAAAATAAAAAGCAACTGAGGAGACGCAGAAAAGATGTGGCACAGGAATAAAGGGAAGTTCCAATTAACTGAGGTAAATAAGCGAAGGATTAATGGTCACAGGTTTTCTTAAATGACCCATGTGTATCCATGTGAAGGAAAATGTGCACTCACTGGAGCCCTGGTCTCGTCCCGCCAGAAGATCGGCCCCGACCATAGCCCCGACCCCCAGGAGACATATTCCCACAGCCACGTAGTGCACCATCCTGTATCGGGTCTTCAGGAATATCCAGGACAGCACCATCAGCACCGGGATCACAAAGCAGTCTAGCAGCTGGAACACAGAACAAAGGAAAGAATCTGAGCTTTCATTCCGAAAGAACTACACCTCATCACAACAGCCAGAGACACAGAATCTGACCTTTTTGTTGTAACAGAACCATGCTGCAGGTGCTACAACATACAGGCGAAAGTGTGGGACAGGTCTGTCAGCTCATTAATATTCAGGGAGCATCCATCACCTGACCTCCTTAAGAAATGGAACACCTTGTCCAGGACCAGAAGGAGTATGAGGACACAAGATTTAAAGATCTCTTAACTGATTCTGGGTTGCAGCTTTATCACTGCACAAAGAAAGCCACTAGAATATATGAGGACAGCAGTGTTACAGAAGACAATATCAATCTTCAGCACCTTGCTGGGAAAAGGATATTCTCTCACCTGTATACTTGTTAGTGTTGTGAACTGGTATGCCTTCACTACGGTGTAATTTGCCTCAACGTCTGCAAGTCCCAACAGAAAATACTTCCACCATTTTGTCTTCAAAATCTGCAAAATATTTTCATCCCCTATGTTTAAAAAGCAAAGAAAAAGCACCCTGCGGGTTATTACTGTGGACATCGGTCAGGCGCATTAACTTTAACATCCTTTTCAAATGGGCAAAGTGAGACACAGCAACACACATTACCACTACAAGTGGAAACAGGTGGAAGTGGGCAACATTTTGCAAATATGAATGACACAACATGAACAAACAATAAATATCATGTAAGTATATGGAAAACCCTGCAGGGATAGTCCTTTTGCAATCAGCACTGGTCAGTTAAAATATTTCAAAATATTATAACTACATAATGCACAGGTACATACCAGGATTAAAACCCACATTATTTCATGTGACAGACACCCTTTTCCCAAGCTACTAACCAGGCACTTACTGTACATATACACTATATGGACAAAAGTATTCGGGCGCCTGACCATTACATTGTAATGATATTGTATTCAAATACATATACTTTAATATGGAGTTGGTCCCCCTTTTGCAGCTATAACAGTTTCCACTCTTCTTGGAAGGCTTTCCACAAGATTTTGGAGTGTTTCTGTGGGAATTTGTGCCCATTCATTCTGTAGAGCATTTATGAAGTCAGGCACTGATGTTGGACAAGAAGGCCTGGCTCGCAATCTCCGTTCCAGTTCATCCCAAAGGTGCTTGATGGGGTTGAGGTTAGGGCTCTGTGTGGGCCAGTCAAGTTCTTCCACACCGAACTCATCAAACCATGTCTTTATAGTCCTTGCTTTGTGCACTGGGGCACAGTCATGTTGGAATAGAGAAGGGCCTTCCCCAAACTGTTGCCAAAAAGTTGGACGCATAGCATTGTCCAAAATGTCTTGGTATGCTGAAGCATTAAGATTGCCCTTCACTGGAGATAAGGGGCCTAACCCAAACCCTGAAAAACAGGTGTGGCCAAATACTTTTGTCCATATAGTGTATGTCTGGGACACTGGCAACTCCAAAAAAGGACACATTATTTCTTGTACGAAGCAAAAGAAGAGTGCTCACATAAAGGTGGCACACAGGCACTGTAGCACAGCTGTTCTGCACGCTTCAGCAAGTTGCTTTCTCTATTGCTCCAGTAAAATTCTAATGTTATAAATGTGTTGCAGAATGCATAATATGCTGTGTATAACTGAAGGCATTTGAGATCACTCTGAATAAAGGTGTCCATGAAGCTAACAAATAGTAAAGATTACAGACTTCGAAGCCATTCTGTTTCAATGAACAGCGTAATACTGAAGCATATTCAGAGTGTACAGGTACCCATAATGTACAGAGGCCATACAGATGTCAGCAGGGACAGCGCAGCATTATTCTGTTGATCCTGATGTGTAAAGGCAGCTCAATACCATCTGACATGAGTACAAACGCACACTGTGTTTTCTCACACAACATGACAGATGAGCAGGAGGGTGGCTCACCTTTTCTGCAAGCCAGCATGGTGGTGTAGGTCAGGAGGAGCAGGCCGTAATTTAAAAAGCTCTGGAGCATCGGTGTCTCCACTTTGCTCTCAGCCAGATACTGACAAGTGATTGCTGTCCCGCATATCAACATGGACAGAGCCTGACCCATGGCCATCACCTTGAGGAGATGCCTACAACGATTACAGTCAACAGTTACTCCACGGTTATGAATGAACCTACGGAAATATCGCTTGTTGAATTTGTTTATTATTATTAGGGGCACTACTATTACAGATTTATATGCAGAGACACATATGACTTTTACCATATAAGACACTGAACCATTTTGAATTTTTGCAATTAACAGCATCTATGCATAACATGTAAATCATGTCTAAATATGAAAATTGTTACATCTACTGGTTTGAAACTCGATACATATATACATAGAAAACATACTTATACAAATGGCCAAATTTCATGGTGATCTGCCACAAGCCATTACATTCAAACAGAAAGCTAGGACATCATTCCTAGAGCCTCTGGATGCAAACAAAGCAATGTCTGGGTGGTGTGCCAAAGTCTAAGATAACAGACTTTCAAACAAAAATAGCAGGTTGGCAGGTCCTGTCTGAGGACATGTGTTCTAAAAACAATTTTACAAGTTGGATGTGAAATATTAAATAAGACTCGTATGAAATAGTGCTGTCAGCACATTGCTGCATACTTATTGCTCACATTCTCTGAAATGTACCATTTTGGTTGGACATCGACTCTTCAAAAACTTCTGCTTAAGATGTAGAACTGACGTAACCTGGGATAATGCCTTTATGATCCCATGATCACAAATTCAAATTTGCTTGTGGCAAAAGGGCATTGTATGGACAGATCTTTGTGGTCACTTCGAGCTTGGGCCGCATTAATGATGCGTCCATCAAAATTATTATATAGTGATTTTATATCTGAAAAGTATTCACATCAGCAAAAAAAAATCTGTAAGAGCTTTTCTCCTCATACTCATAAACAGGTTTTCACAAAGCCTCACAACATAGCAAACTGCAGTAAAAACAGTGAATTGTAAAAACTTGCTACAACAAATACAATGTCATAGATTTGATGAGGTTACCAACCTGACAAATAGAAATTTGATAACCTCATGAGTAAAGAATGCAAGAAATGAAAAAGTAACAATAGTGATGCAGATGCAGTGCACAAGTGCGTATTTGATCACACACCTTTGAAAAAGACAGTTAAAACACACATATGATTTCATAACGCTTTTTTCCTCAATGAAATTTGCCTATACATAAGGTGAAAGCTTATTCCCTCTTCACAGCCTTGCAATTTATTGGAGTCATTGAATCTGTAAGTTAGCTCACCAGGTAAAGATGTCTTTCAGCCTGTAGCGACACAGTCCACTGACAAAGGCACCCCTCCATGTCCTGCTATCAGCAGACACTTCCAAAGGCTCACCTGGTTCCATTCTCTTCTGAAGCAGCCCTAACCATCAGATAGGAAAGGGGTCGAGAGAGAGAGAGAGAGAGAGAGAGAACAGAGGAGGAAAGAGAGTGTGAGTCAGAGCAGGTTCAGATGTATTCTGAGGCCCAAATCATCCCAGTACTGGAGCTGAACCAAAATGCAGGCAGCTTTAATCTTTGTTGGAATTTGAGCCTCATTATAGTTTGCCAACTGGAGCTCCTGCCATGGACAGCTATTGTTTCCTGCTTAAGACAGCTCCACAGTCCTCAACAGTCTCTTCCTGCTCTGCACACAGAGAGTGTGATGCATCATGTCCCTTTAATTTACCGTTATATGTCTGCCTCCACCTTGGTACAAAAAATTACCCCTGCTTCTCATGAATGCAAATCCAGACTAATTTTGGAGCACGGCCTTCAGGTAAAACGTAGTCAACATGATATACTTATCAACACTCAATACATGTTAAAATGAGCCCTACAAACAACAATGCATTAATGTCCCGTTCAAGTATCTACATATATACACAAGATATGATACAACGCGCGCATATATGTAAGCACACAGGGAAAAAAAGGAGCAGACAGATTTCGATGACTACAGCGCAATTAACAAGCGTGACTACTGTCTTTGTTTGACCATTACCAGGACAGGTCAACCGCGTTCAAGAGGGAATGAGAAGAGGGACGCGTACCCAGTTAGCTGACAAAAATGAACAACTCTTACTGTACTACACCAACGATATGGCTGGCAGGCGAGTGAGTTACCTTACTGGAGTCGCAAACTGGGTGTTAGTTACACTGATAGAAGGTCCCTTTTCTACGCCTTGATGGTGAAGAAACCATTACATATTCAAAACAATCAAGGTAGGCTTCAACAACCTGTGTTCTTCACCACGATACAGTTTACGACGTGATAGTCTGGGTGTTCCTTTTGATGTTGCTTATGTGACACGTGGTTTGTGTTTAGGAACCGACATACACAATCGTTTCAGTGACACAGCCACAGCTGTCGAATGAACCGAATCATTCCGTTGCTTTCGTACAAAATGTGCATCAATTATTGCATGTACCCTAACACACAAATACGAATACTATTAGATAATGCAACTGAGACTTCAAGAATACACGGAACGCAGCAAGTTTACATGTGTTTGTTCCACGTTTTGATGCACACATTGGTTAGCTATAAAAAAAAAACCCAGACGACGTTAATGCAGTACGAATTCCGTACTTCCTCGGGGCATCACTTCTGGATAGCAAGCCTTTACCACGTGGCTTTAAGTTACACGTGTCTACAGCGGCCACTAACGTTACCGTGTCCACCTGCCAATTTTGTTGAAAAAGCCTACGTTTAAAGCATTAACGTGAAGAAAATGAAGAAAATAATGGCTATGCAGCTGACTAACTGAAAACCAGCTTTAACGAGCATGCTTCCTGAAGTTAGCTAGCTAGCGAAACTGAATTGCCAAGCTCTACTTCCCTCGTTAGCTGGCTGGTTAACTAGCTAGTTTGTTAGCATTTCATTGAAATGTCAGGTAGGATATTCCATATTTTTGTAATATGTTTTCACTACCTGTGTAGCTTAATCTCTCATTTCCGTCCATTTCCCTTTCGTATTGCCTTTAATCTTCAGGAGAATAGATAAATCACCGCATCCTCGCAATCGAGACTGGTGTGTCGCCTATGCGTCAATGAGCCACTCAAACATAGTTATTCTCCGCCCAGGAACCCCTCTCTTTCGTCCAATTGGTCATATTCCAAAACCCGGCTCTAAACCTTTTCTTGGATACGTAGCCAGCTCTGTCGATCCAAAGTGCGCAGTTTCATGCTGTTGAGCAATGTTGCGTTTGCAACCAAACTATTGTGGTGCTGAAGTGACAACTCCTTTTCCAGAGCAAGTGGTGTCTGAGGATCACGTTAGTGGAGTGGGCTAATAGCTTCTGTATTGTACAGTGCTGATTTTTTTTGATCATCAGGTGTTGCTACGTCATTCAAAGAGAAAAAATAAACAATGCCGAGGTTGAAGCAATTTAAGTAGCTATGCAATTATTCGAAATAAACTTATAGGCTATTTTGTTTATTTTTGTTAGTCGTAAAACATGGGTGTTAAAGCGTTTACTTAACTGCACGAAACGTGTCATGGAAAAGGGAGGGATGATGTGATATCTGCAGTAATGCCACATTTGGACGAATATGCTGGAAGCAGTGTGTGGCGCATGGTAGCCTGCGTAGGATTAGCGCATAACAAACATCAGGCTTTTACAGGATGTATTAAACTTGTCTATTAACTAAAAGTCGTGAATATTTTCGGGTTCATTTGTTCGTGTTGGGCTATCAATCTTGTTATACGCCTTTGCGCATTTTCCAAATCTGCACTGCTTGGTTATTGCATTGTCATTATTACAGTGCCTGTGGGTATCTAGTTTACCATTAAATTCGCAGATTAACGGGGATGTTGAGATGGAAGCAATTTGGATTTACCAGTTCAGACTAATTGTAATTGGGGACTCGACGGTGGGGAAATCATGTTTGCTGCGTCGCTTTACTGAGGGGAAGTTTACCGATGTCTCCGACCCGACGGTGGGGGTAGACTTCTTCGCCCGCCTGGTGGAGATCGAACCAGGAAAGCGTATCAAACTTCAACTCTGGGATACAGCAGGCCAGGAAAGGTTCAGGTATGCATACTTGTTTTACTTTTTCATCTCGACGGTATCGTGGGCTAATTAACTGTGTGTAATGTAAGCGCGAATGAGTGCTTTTAAGTTTAATCAAACTTTTGTTGTTTACCAAGACTTGTCCATTACTACCATGTCTTACATAACAGCTTAAGCACTGATTAATAAATAATTATTTGTAATGTTTACAATTCCCTTTTCAAGACAATCTGTTTTTCCATGTTTTATTATAGATCCATAACACGCTCTTACTACCGCAATTCAGTGGGAGGATTGTTGGTCTTTGATCTGACAAACCGACGATCGTTTGAACACCTTAAAGACTGGTTGGAGGAGGCAAAGATGCACGTACAACCCTTTCAGATAGTATTCCTATTGGTGGGCCACAAGTGCGACCTTGTGCAACTGCGGCAGGTGACACGCGAGGAAGCTGAGAAAGTGGCATTGGCCTTCGGCATGAAGTACATCGAGACCTCAGCAAAAGATTCTGTGAATGTGGAAGAGTCTTTCACCATCCTAACCAGGGACATCTATGAACGGGTGAAAAGAGGCGAGATAAGCATTGAAGAGGACTGGGAAGGCGTGAAAAGTGGATTCGTCCCAAATGTTGTCCACTCTTCAGAAGAAGCGGTAAAACCTGGTCGACGGTGCCTGTGCTAGTGGTTTGGAGTGTGGAGGAGTAACAGTCTACAGCCAAAGATACAGGATGAGCCAGAGAGGAATTATAACAATGCACCGAGGAAGCGAATTGTTATGGGGAAAAAGATAACGTGTTGCCCTTGAGGCAATCCTGAGCTAGCCTTTGTTTAACAACGTATGTTTTTCTATTCAGTTCTGTGTAGCTCATGGCGTAATTCCGAAATATCAATTAGGCTACGATATTTAAATTATTCGTTTTCTCCGTATGATATAGACCACTGTCAAGTTTTTGTTGTATTAATACACTTTTCCATCTGTGTTTAAAAAAACTTTTTTCAGGTTTAAATGCTGAACAGTATGAGACATTAGAATAATAATGCCTTTGACTGAGTGCAATTGCTTCATGTATGTGCCTCATTAATGCAAAAGATCTTGACAGCAAAAAAGGAATTTATCTTATCAGTGAAAGGGCTAAGAGTGTATTTTGATGATGTCAGTTCTATTCGCCTGTAACAAGAGATCGTTTCATCGTCATTTTCATCTTGTATTTCATTGCTAAGCTATTTTGTGTGGTGTGGTTGAAACCCCAGTACAATTCAATATGCAAGATTTATTGAGGGAAGCCCAACGCGATTTTACTTTTGGATAGCGGTCGTTTTAGTTATATATATTGTTTTAGTTATATATATTCATATAAAGGTATCTAGGTCTATATTCACAAAGTGCAACCCCACATTCCGTTCAACCACATAAGAAGCTATGCTGAGAAATGTGTCGCGGTATTCTGGACTGATAAAGGAAAATATTCACTTAAAAATTAAATTGCTCCATTAGGGGAAAAAAAAGTATGAGCAGAAATAAAGTTTAAACCGTGGAGAGAATCTGAGGGTGAGCACCCATGAGCGCTCCCTTACTGACTCATTACATTTTCCTTTTCCAGCCTTCGGAGTCCACAAAAAGATCTTGTACATCTCCTCGGTCAAAAGCATTAGGGCCAGATCGTTAATTAGCGCCAACGGAACATCCATTGCAAGACAGTGCCAAGATGGTTTCAATATGCTCTCTTTCTTTGCAGCAACATTGACTTTTTAGATAATTAGCTGATATTTGATTAAATTGTTAATGACAGAATGTTTGTTGTTGTGTACTTGTGTTTATTTAAACAAAGAAATACTTATTTCCATGAATTAGTTTTTAGGTAGCTAGCATCACCGATACTATCAACAGCACTTGCATGATGTAGCCTATGTTTGTTTTACTCGTTTATTTCCAATTAAAACCTATAAGTTTTCTTACCAGAACACGACTTTCAGGTTCAATGGATTTGAGATAGGCTATATATAGCACTAACAAAGTAAACAGAGATGATGAAAAAGTGGAGACCGTACAATGTCATTTAATATTAAAGCTCCCCATTCTTAGCCTATTATGCAAAGAAATAATTTGGGAGTAAGAGTTTTACCTTATTTAAACGCAATTAATTCGTCGATAGAAGTCTTTGTCCCCACATGCCCCGAGTATGGTCTGTTATGCATTCCAAATGCTCCTCAAGAAATGGAATGAGGGAATTTAACAACTTGACCCTGACTGAGCGGATAATCCAAACAAGAGGAAGAATCGGACAAATCGCCGTTTCCAAACTACGCTTGCGTACAACAATAAAAGGAACTGCAGCTATTAAGTTCCTGGATGGTAAGTCAACAGACATTGTAGGCGAGATATAGACGCCAAGGTCTACCCGTGTATGTATTAGACCTATCAAGCACTAGTTGCGTTTTTATCTGTCACACCTCTGATTGTGCTTTGTTTTCTACATAAACGAACACATGATCACAGAAAAAAAATACTTAGGCCTAGAGGTCATACAAAACCTACACTGTTAAGGATGTGAGCCATAAACATTTTGCCATCAAAATATGAGGAACCAGAATAGCAAAGAAAACATACTCAAACGTTATTGTGTAACTGCCACAGGTGTATTAGGTATTATGCATGCAGTTTAATTATAGATCTGCTCTTGTCCATGCCTTTTTAGTTCTTTGCTTTAGTTAGGTTTGGATGGGGCACAGACGCAGTATATGCCAGAAACTGATTTACAAGAGGCGCTCGGTATGGTAACAGGTTATTCCCATGACACGAAGGCCTGAAACTTCATCATTTTTTATTATCTGTTTCCTATTCTTGTGGCATGCCCCAATGTTAGTCTGTTTGCTGCTGGGTAGCTAGGTGAATTTTCAGTCAAATGCATCAGCTCACAAGCCAGGCATTATTTTAGCTTACCTAGCTTTATACGTTTAACAACGAGTTTTCCATCATAAAGCAGAATTTCAGACTGCTCGCTCACTGTGCTGCACCTAACTTTCGCCGTATACCTAGTCCGCCTACACCATTCAGACTCGATAAGGCCCCTGAACAAGCAAATCCGAGGAAATCTCGCGAGACTCTGCGAGGGCTAAGTTGAGGGAACATGGCGACGTCTAATTTGTTAAAGGTAGGAGGCACTTCATTTATAAATTGGCAGTATTTTGTGTATATGACATTTATTTTCGGCGATTGTCTGCCTCAGATAAAATCGTTATCCTTATGTAGCCACAGCATTTATAGTTAAAATATTCTTTCACGTTTTGCACAAGAAAGACAGAGAAGCTGGATTTGGTTGTATTCATGGTTTTGTTCAATATTGCTAGGTTATTGTACATTATGAAACTTAGCTACATAGCTGGTTAGCCAGCTAATATATTGTGTGAGTTAATCAAATTATATTCAAATCTGTCTAAACAATAGCTAACTGACTACAGTGTGATATGTCGTATCGAAGGGATTGATCTGTCGTTGGCTAGCTAGCTAGCGAGCTTGTTGACTGGATCTTTGCATATTGTTGTCAGTCAGTCACTGAATTCCGACTTTAATTGGAGTTAACAAGCCATTGCTAGCTTGGTAACCTCTGCTACATTTTGTTTTGTTGGCGCCACAGAACGATTTGGTTACTGTCTAACTGGTTAGCTAGCATGGTCAGATTCCCTTTTTCAACCACTAGGCAACTAGAAAAACATTAGCTGTATAGCAGGTAAATGATGGATTCCACGAAGTTCAGCGACAGTATGTTTAGGACCGCAAACCATCCTGCTGTCGAAGTATTCCACACGCAAAAGCATGGGATTTTTGTTAGAACAATTAAAATTTTGATATGTTTGTGGTGCACAGTGTGTCACGTGTTGTGCAAAGGAAAATGACACAACAGTGTCTAGTCAAAAGAGAGATATCGTATGAGAGAAGAGAAGTGAATATCTGGGAAAATGGCACAAAGCGATGGAGGGCAAGTTCCTGAATATTAATAGGACCGTTTCCTGATTCGCAGAATCCCCTGGGCCTGCACAGTCCCAGCTGTGTGAGGTGTTAACGAGCTGTAGAGCAGTAGAACCTCGTCTGGCTTTCCTCTAACTAATGTGACAGTAATTTCAGGGAGTGAATTGACTTTGTAATCAAGCTGCCAGTGAGATAGGAGTGATGTTTTACGTTAACCTTCATGTTGGCAAGCATATTCTGTCCTGTTACTGTTTTGCAGTTCATTGGTCTGTCACTGATAAGAAAATACTTTTGTCTTTGTTTCAGGACATTAAATGATATTCCCTCTCCCCAAATATTTGCTTGAAGTCAGTGAAATATGGACAACAATGTACGTCTTTAAATAGAATCTGTGTAAGAATGTCACATGTGCAAAATCTCCTGTATAAAGGTTTGATTCCATCAGATCAGATTCCATTCTCAGCTGTGCCTGGGCTGTGTCACTTCAGAATGGTGGTTTTTGTTTTGTTGTCCTTCTCTAAACCTACAGCTGATGCCAGATGTGCTCCACAAAATGCATATTCACAGTTAACCTCACACGTCCTTTGTGGATTTGTTCAATGGATAGATTTGGTGAAGGATTTCTCCATTATGCATTATTAGGACTTGTGATAGTCAGCCAGTGAGAAAATTGCATTTTTAGCATGCCGGCAGATCCTGACTCATGAAACAACTCCATGTTTTACAGAGTCTGTTATGTTTTGCATGGTTGGAAATGGACAGCACATCACTTCACATCAATAGTTGTTGTTTTTTTTGGGGGAAAATTAGATGCCCCGCCCAGTGCAAAGACTTATCTTGAGTCCGCAATGTTTACATTTCAAGTCCAGTGCTGTAGTCACTTAAAGTACCCAGCTGTCCCAAGTCAGTGCAGTGATGTAGAAGGACAGGTGCTGGCCTGTCCCTGTTTGTACAGCAATTAACTGTAATATGGAAATGTTTCTGCATCCACAGTACCACTAAATTTGGAAATCCAGTACTGGGATAGTGCTCACTCAGAATTTATATGCAAGCGTTTTTTGAATTGGGATCTCTGAGGAAGTCGGATTCCTTTCACGTTGAGTCGCGTTAGTTTATGTTGAATGACCATGACCAGCCAAATTTAAGGGCATTAATTTCCAGTCAAGAGGTAGAATAGGCATTCTCTTTTCACAAGCGAACCCACTGGTGTTGCAGTCACAACAGGCCTACAGGTGTTTTATAATTCCCCCCAGAATAAAGGCTCCCTCCAGTTTGAGGACAAGTGGGATTTGATGCGCCCCATCGTTCTGAAACTGCTTCGCCAGGAGTCTGTCACCAAACAGCAGTGGTTTGACCTCTTCTCGTGAGTACAGCCCCATGTCATCCCTCATCCCTTGTGACCTTGCTGGTACAGCTCAGAATAAACATGCTCTGTAGTTTTGAGCACAGATCACAGACTGCTACAGTTCAAATCTTGGCTTCTTTTCTTGTTTACGCTCTCACCTCCATTTGTGAGAAGTATGATTTTAATCTTATTTGGGAGAGTCATTTTCAGGTTTATCGGAATAAACCTGCAGCAGTGTTGAAATGGAAAGCTATGTTCTCGGCATAAAATGCTAATGTATTAATCAGGTCTCAAGTGGTGTTATTGGACATTTAAACATGCCTGTTAGGTTAGGTTTTGTTTCAACAACTGATTGTTGAGGCTGTTCTTAAATCTCTGTATGAAAAGGAATCCTTTTCCTCAAACTCACCTCTGACTAGACTTCTCTAAGCAAGCAGTTTTGTTTTGCCATGTATGTGTATAGTAGGGGCATGTGTGGATGATAGCGTGATCATTTGATTGTCCAGTTCCAATTTTAATCAGTTTATGTCATCTACCTCTACAGAGACGTTCATGCGGTTTGTCTTTGGGATGATAAAGGTCCAGCAAAGATCCATCAGGCTCTCAAAGAAGATATTCTAGATTTTATCAAGCAAGGCACAAGCAGTAAGTCAGTTTGTTTACCTCTGCCTGTATTGTGGGGTGATTGCATTCAGCAAGGTAGAATGATGTCAGCTGTGAGATAAAGTCCAGGAGGTAGAGGCAGTCATGGGGAGGTGAGTGGGTCCTGACATGAACAGTATTTATTTCTTTGTTTGTTTGTTTCATAGAGCAAGATACTTTATCAAAATTGTTCCACCAAAAAAGTTAATTACAGGATGTAAAATTTCAGGCATTGTACAGCATCTTGCAACAGATATTTAAGATATCTGGGAATTTTCTCTGAAGCAGTGAAGTCCCACTGATTCTCAGAACATTTACACCCCTTCAGATTGCTGAGGTCTCTTATCAAACAGGTCATATCATTAAAGGCTGAGAAACATGGAGTGGTGTGTGGAGTGGTATTATGCTGGACCTGAATGTACCCTCACAGATCCTGAATATACTCTTTTGCTGAACCTTAATTCTCTTTTACTGAACCTAATTTATCTACTGTGCTTGAGTTTACCTACGTTGAACATAAATTTTGTTGTGCTGAGTAGCAATTTAATATGCCAGCAATGAGCCTGAGTTGTCTGTGCTGAGCTTTAACTGACCTCCCGCATCAGGTATGACTAAAGGGAAAAAAATACGGGAAGAAACCTAACACCACATACTGGGGATAGCTGTTAATGTGCTAAAAACAGCTATTCGATATATTGCAACGGCTATATCGCCCACCCTAACCACTTCTGAAACCTGACCCCTTTGCCGTTCTGAACTAAAATTTGCACAAGATTCACTCGAATTGTTTGGAACATAAATTTGCTCCCTTGACTTTAATGTAGCTGCTGACGTCCCGTTGGTTTCTCCCACACAGAGAGTGCTGAGTCACCAGGATGACACAGCCTTGCTCAAGGCCTACATTGTGGAGTGGAGGAAGTTCTTCACTCAGTGCGACATCCTGCCCAAGCCCTTCTGCCAGCTGGAGATTACCCTGATGGGAAAGCAGGGTAGCAACAAAAAGTCCAACGTGGAGGACAGCATCGTGAGGAAGGTGAGGAGGGCCCAGAGTCCGACATGACGCCAGCAGGCATGGCATATAACACAGTATTAAAGAAGTGGTGTAAAGACTGATGTGTCAGGGCTCATAAGTAACGTTATCTCAGTTGGCAAGGTGCTCATCTCGAGTACAGGTTAATCCCTACAGCTCAGGTTCAGTCCTAGCCATGTCATCAGTCAACAATGGCCAGGAGCCCACAGAGGTGGAACAAACTGGCACTGGGGTAAGGATGGGTTTGTCAGCAGGGTCTTCTCTTGCTGCTTCTCTCAGCCACATTGTGAGTTGTCAGGCACCTGCCAGTTCCTCAGCTGACATCAGTGTAGTTGGGCCTATCTTCCACTGGGGCAGTGTTACAGTGTTTAAAATGTCCGTTGGCTCCAGCAAGTGTATTAGAGGACTGTATTCATCTCGCTTCAGCTCTTCTCAGAACTGCCGAGGCTGTCACGGTGAGGCAAGCCTGATGTGCAACTGGTGATTCCAAAAAAGAGGGCTGCATAGAGGAGAAAAAGCAAAAAAGACTAACATGTCAGCAGGGTCGTTACTGAAGCTGAGTGTAGCAAGATTTTCCAGTGAGCCGGCATGGTGGATTTCACCTCTCTGTGTTGGACAGGACTGGCCCCAGATTTTGAATCCAGATTACTGACTGAACCGAAGCTGAAGCAGATGAGTCCTGTCACAATGAGAACATGGGGACGCACATCCTCTTGCAGTGAATGTCTGTTCTGATCAAGGCTCAGTTCCCGGCGCATACGCGTGGCTCCTTGTGTAGAACAGTGGAGCTCTTTACTCATCCCTGTCCCGCACCAGGCTCCAAGGTCTTATGTCCCGTCCTGTCCATCCACAGCTCATGCTTGACACGTGGAATGAGTCAATATTCTCCAACATCAAGAACCGTCTGCAGGACAGCGCCATGAAGCTGGTCCATGCAGAGCGGCTCGGGGAGGCCTTCGACTCGCAGCTGGTCATCGGTGTGCGGGAGTCATACGGTGAGTCATACGCTGAGTTTGTCCCATGGTGGAGCTGTGGCACGGGTTCCAGCCCATTCATCTCATGGTTTGAGGTCATAGTGTTTTCTGTGATCCAGTCCCTTGTGCCTCACAAGGTTAGCTTGTATCTGGTGGCCTGAAGGAGCTATACATGAAAGCATAGCACAGCTGGGCTGGACCGAAGTTCCTCTATCCTGACCATGAATGCCATGTGTTTGTGTACCACTCCCACTGTTTCTGGCAATCAGTGTTACAGAGGTAGGGGGGTGTCAGAAATTCCCCTTCCATTCATCCAGTCTGGACACTCGCAGAAGCATCAGATGGTCACTGCCATACACACAATACTCACTTGTTTTACTCTGGTGTAAATATAACAGTGCAGGAACATTGTGAGAATGCTACTTTAATTTAGTGTGTAACACCCATCTCTCATTATTCATTATTTCCATCTCCACTGTTGTTAAGTTGCTGTTTGTAGTGGACAAGGTAAGTTACCTGAACTATAGAATGCTCTCCAGTGCTCAGATAAAAGGCGCTGTCTAATTCTCTCTTGTTCCCTCCAGTGAATCTGTGCTCCAATCCCGAGGACAAGCTGCAGATCTACAGAGATAACTTCGAGAAGGCATATCTGGACTCCACCGAGAGGTTTTATAGAACGCAAGCACCCTCGTATCTGCAGCAGAATGGCGTGCAGAACTATATGAAATATGTAAGTGATCGTTCACCCCGTAGCTCAGTGGTAACAAAAGAGATTTCTCCTCAAGTGGAGCAAATAAAGGATCTGTCAAGCACTGTCTCTATGCTGGATACTTACTGTAGTTCATCATTCCCCTGTATACATGGTTGTCTAGGGCCTCATTCTGTTTTACATGTTTGTACGGTGCTTCCTTCTGTTGTATGCATGATTGTGTAGTGCTTTGTTTTCTTTTGTGTGTTTCAGTCTCTTGTTTGTGTAATGCTTCCTTCACTTATGTAGTTTTTTTTTTTGCACTTCCTCTTCTTTTGTTTCTCTTTGTGTGGTGTGTCGTTCTGTTAGGTGTATTGAGAGATCTGATACCTTGTGTCTCTGTGCAGTGTCTCACTACTGTGTGTTTTTCTTGCAGGCAGACGCTAAGTTAAGGGAAGAGGAGAAACGTGCACTTCGTTATTTAGAGACCAGACGTGAATGTAACTCTGTACAAGCAGTGAGTGTAATTAGTTCATGTCTGATGTTGTAATAATTGACTTTTTAGGCCTGGTAATGCCTCAGTGTACCTCCTTTGAGACACAAAAGCATCCACTAGTGTCAAAACCAGTTAAGCTTTTTTTAATGAAAGACAAATATTTTGGATGGGTTTGCGATGAAAATGTTACTTGCAGTCCACTCATGGTGTCCTTCGTTGTGTTTTTCAGCTTATGGAATGTTGTGTAAATGCTCTTGTGACGTCTTTCAAAGAGACAATCCTGGCGGAATGCCCAGGCATGATCAAGCGAAACGAGACTGAGAGTGAGTACGGCAGGAGCGCTAGTGCTGCTGACTCAGTGAGCTCAGGTTCGAACACAAACACTCAAGATCAAGTTTTTTTTTTTTTCCCTTCACAAATGTTTTGTGCTTATGATGAATTTTTGTGCTAACTGAATGCTAAACCCAGGGTAAGCAGTTCTGGTCTCTGGAGACAGGGTGTGGTTTGGACATTAATTCCGTTTTATTATGTACATGCTTAGCAGATACCCTGATATAGCTTGTACTGGGCCTGCATAGGTTCGTTTAGATATTGCTAATTTAGTATGCCTCAGTATGGTGGGTGTTTACTGGAGCAATTCAAGTGAAGTGCCTTGCTCAGGGGCACAACAGCAATGCCCACCTTGTCTTTAAACCTTGACTTCTCATTTCAAGGCTACAAGTCCATCTACCATTAGATCACATTGCAGCTCTGTTCCAACCCTGACTGAGCCTTCATTGGAATCAGGAATGAAGTCACGTTTGGGTTTTAGGAATGAATTAGGTGTCAGTGAAACTCCAATTACTCTGGCCCTTTAGAGCAAGAACTGCCTACCCACGCTCAAAGCCCCATTTGATGCTGCCATCATGACATATTGCACCATCTGTGTCTTTCTGAATAGTATGTTTTGAATAGATACATGTTTGTTAAATTGTGAAACTGATCCAGTCAATGAGTATCAGCCATAATATAATATGGAAGTCATTTAGGGTATTTAATGAAAAAAAGCCAATAATAATACTAAATCTCATCTCTCCTCATACAACAATTGCAGCTCAAAGTGCTTTACAAATAAAAAAGACAAATACAAATTGTGCACTGCAGAGAATACCTCAATTGCAAAATGTATGTATAGGCAATAAATACAACCATTAAAAGCAACGGCAACCCTAATCACTGATCCAGGATCGGCTAACCGTAACCATTATGTGGGGAAAAAGCTGAAGTGCTTAGGGCACTTTCTACTTATATCAGATGGCAGATCATCCACCCTGATACTGCCCATCTGTTTCTTTTTTCAGAGAATACCCTAGATTACTTTAATATCAAGCTCAAAAAGGTCTCCAAGGCATTTGGTCGTGTCTTAGTGCGCTTAAACAGTTGGGCTGCATAAGGACTTACCACCTATGTATGGTGTGCATTTCACTGTTAACCATATGCAGTGTGTGTGTTGTCACTTTGTGAGCAGCGCATGCTTTCGCTGTTCATCTTGTGTGACTCTGTTCATGCCCTTCACAGAGCTGCACCTCATGTTCTCGCTCATGGACAAAGTTCCGAGTGGCATCGAGCCCATTGCTGAAGGACCTGGAGGACCACATCATGAACGCAGGACTGGCGGACATGGTGGCCTCGCTGAGACCATCACTACTGTGAGTAATGTGGAGTGAGGCAGGGGGTACGTGTAGAGTGAGTGTGTGTGTGTGTGTGTGTGTGTGTCTGTTGGGGTGGGGGGGGGGGGTAGGTGTCATGGGGGGGGAGGGGCTCAGGGGAGTTATGCCAGGGTGGCTTGGATCATGCATGCAGAGGGGGCGCTCACATGGTCGCAGTGACCCAATGTTTATTTAACACTGCCCTCAGGAAGATGACATCTGCACAAGCGCTATGAGCCGCCAGTACCGTTTAAGGTTGAAAAAAAAACCCTCGTAGAAAATGAGCTGCGTATCGGACCGATTTTCAGAGTGGCTTTCCCAAAGTGTGTGGAGCAGCTGTGAGCTCAGTGCTGTCTGGCCCCAGTTCGCATTGCTCACGCTGTTGCTGTTTCTCGGCACATCTGCAGGACTCGGAGAAATACGTTGAGCAGCTCCTCACTCTCTTCAATCGCTTCAGCAAACTGGTGAAGGAGGCGTTTCAGGATGACCCGCGCTTCCTGACAGCCAGAGACAAGGTGAGTCCGTACCGGCCAACATGTAACATATTCTTAATGTTTTTTGTACACCGTTGGTGAGTTATCATATTACTCGTCAGCATACGGTTGGGAATGTTGGCAGGGATATCTTTTTTTAATACCGCAGCCAACAGCGTCAGCTCTGATCTGATGACTGAGGGTGACCTACAGCACATTCTGAACTGTCTAAATGTTGACGGGACGAATCTCTCTGTTGCCAGGCATACAAAGCTGTCGTGAATGACGCCACAATATTCAAGTTGGAGCTCCCGCTAAAGCAGAAAGGGTGAGATCAACTGCTTTAGTGTTGTGTCTTCACTGTATCCTCAGATAATCGTATGTCAGTATTAAGGATTCATTTTCTCATCATTAGAAAACATGAGGACATGTTTGCTCAATGCCAAGAGACCCCGTATATATGCATGAATGTATATGAAAGTATTGACCTCTGGAAAATGTGTTAAATTACGTTTTTTGCCAGATTAGAGAATTTAGTTGATGGACAGTACTCTGAAATGTTACCGTGTAGTAGCAGTTGTTACGGTGCAAGTTTGCTGTCACCGCTAATCAAGCTAGTTGACTAGCACTCCCATACTCCAAAACAGATGTGAATAGGAGAACAGGTGTTAGTGCATTGGCTGGCCATGCAGCAATATGCTGATGCATGTGTGTGTGTTTGTGTGGAGCAGGGATGGGCAACTGTAGTCCTAGAATGCTGGAGTCTTGCTTCTTTAGAGTTACTTTTAGCCAATGGATTTACACCTGTAACACCAAGTGAGGTGACCTCCATTCCAAACATGACTTCAAGTAGACAACTGGTGGGAAATGAGGAAAAAACGAGAACACAAAGAAATCCACAGGTATCTGGTCTACAGAGCTCATAGGAGCTGTTGATTGGACAGGACCTTGTATCACTTGTTCTTCCAGGTGTCAAGTGACTTCAGGTAAGGAATCTCTGCAACTCCAAGGGTTGTGGATCTCTAGGAGCGGGAAAGGTCATTGATCATGCAAGTGTGCAGAGTGTGTGTGGTGTGTGAGTGTGTGCAGTCTGCAATGTGGTGGTGACTGACTGCTTTTTTGCCCCCATGCAGGGTGGGACTGAAGACACAGCCAGAGTCCAAGTGTCCAGAGCTGCTAGCTAACTATTGTGACATGCTGCTGAGGAAGACTCCACTGAGTAAGAAACTCACCTCAGAGGAGATCGAAGCAAAGCTGAAAGAGGTGGTAAGTGCCATGCGCTGAATTTATCTTGGCTTTTTACTGACGAGGAGTTGCACTCTCTGCCATAGTCAGACCTTTTGTAAAATCCATTGTTTGTTTCCAAGGTTTCATTAAGGGTCATCTTCTGTGTATCAGTAGGATTTTGTCATGATTTTATTTTAGCACACACAAATTTGTCTGTACTCCAGTACTAATCCAAATCCTTTTTCTTTGTATTGTCCTGCAGTAGTTGCTGGTGCTTAAATAAGCACAGAACAAAGAATTAAGAATAAATAATATTATAATTATTTATTCTTAATTCTTTGTTCTGTGCTTATTTAAGCACCAGCAACTACTGCAGGACAATACAAAGAAAAAGGATTTGGATTAGTACTGGAGTACAGACAAATTTGTGTGTGCTAAAATAAAATCATGACAAAATCCTACTGATACACAGAAGATGACCCTTAATGAAACCTTGGAAACAAACAATGGATTTTACAAAAGGTCTGACTATGGCAGAGAGTGCAACTCCTCGTCAGTAAAAAGCCAAGATAAATTCAGCGCATGGCACTTACCACCTCTTTCAGCTTTGCTTCGATCTCCTCTGAGGTGAGTTTCTTACTCAGTGGAGTCTTCCTCAGCAGCATGTCACAATAGTTAGCTAGCAGCTCTGGACACTTGGACTCTGGCTGTGTCTTCAGTCCCACCCTGCATGGGGGCAAAAAAGCAGTCAGTCACCACCACATTGCAGACTGCACACACTCACACACCACACACACTCTGCACACTTGCATGATCAATGACCTTTCCCGCTCCTAGAGATCCACAACCCTTGGAGTTGCAGAGATTCCTTACCTGAAGTCACTTGACACCTGGAAGAACAAGTGATACAAGGTCCTGTCCAATCAACAGCTCCTATGAGCTCGTGTAGACCAGATACCTGTGGATTTCTTTGTGTTCTCGTTTTTTCCTCATTTCCCACCAGTTGTCTACTTGAAGTCATGTTTGGAATGGAGGTCACCTCACTTGGTGTTACAGGTGTAAATCCATTGGCTAAAAGTAACTCTAAAGAAGCAAGACTCCAGCATTCTAGGACTACAGTTGCCCATCCCTGCTCCACACAAACACACACACATGCATCAGCATATTGCTGCATGGCCAGCCAATGCACTAACACCTGTTCTCCTATTCACATCTGTTTTGGAGTATGGGAGTGCTAGTCAACTAGCTTGATTAGCGGTGACAGCAAACTTGCACCGTAACAACTGCTACTACACGGTAACATTTCAGAGTACTGTCCATCAACTAAATTCTCTAATCTGGCAAAAAACGTAATTTAACACATTTTCCAGAGGTCAATACTTTCATATACATTCATGCATATATACGGGGTCTCTTGGCATTGAGCAAACATGTCCTCATGTTTTCTAATGATGAGAAAATGAATCCTTAATACTGACATACGATTATCTGAGGATACAGTGAAGACACAACACTAAAGCAGTTGATCTCACCCTTTCTGCTTTAGCGGGAGCTCCAACTTGAATATTGTGGCGTCATTCACGACAGCTTTGTATGCCTGGCAACAGAGAGATTCGTCCCGTCAACATTTAGACAGTTCAGAATGTGCTGTAGGTCACCCTCAGTCATCAGATCAGAGCTGACGCTGTTGGCTGCGGTATTAAAAAAAGATATCCCTGCCAACATTCCCAACCGTATGCTGACGAGTAATATGATAACTCACCAACGGTGTACAAAAAACATTAAGAATATGTTACATGTTGGCCGGTACGGACTCACCTTGTCTCTGGCTGTCAGGAAGCGCGGGTCATCCTGAAACGCCTCCTTCACCAGTTTGCTGAAGCGATTGAAGAGAGTGAGGAGCTGCTCAACGTATTTCTCCGAGTCCTGCAGATGTGCCGAGAAACAGCAACAGCGTGAGCAATGCGAACTGGGGCCAGACAGCACTGAGCTCACAGCTGCTCCACACACTTTGGGAAAGCCACTCTGAAAATCTGTCCGATACGCAGCTCATTTTCTACGAGGGTTTTTTTTTCAACCTTAAACGGTACTGGCGGCTCATAGCGCTTGTGCAGATGTCATCTTCCTGAGGGCAGTGTTAAATAAACATTGGGTCACTGCGACCATGTGAGCGCCCCCTCTGCATGCATGATCCAAGCCACCCTGGCATAACTCCCCTGAGCCCCTCCCGCCATGACACCTACCCCCCCCCCCCCACCCCAACAGACACACACACACACACACACACACACTCACTCTACACGTACCCCCTGCCTCACTCCACATTACTCACAGTAGTGATGGTCTCAGCCGAGGCCACCATGTCCGCCAGTCCTGCGTTCATGATGTGGTCCTCCAGGTCCTTCAGCATGGGCTCGATGCCACTCGGAACTTTGTCCATGAGCGAGAACATGAGGTGCAGCTCTGTGAAGGGCATGAACAGAGTCACACAAGATGAACAGCGAAAGCATGCGCTGCTCACAAAGTGACAACACACACACTGCATATGGTTAACAGTGAAATGCACACCATACATAGGTGGTAAGTCTTAATGCAGCCCAACTGTTTAAGCGCACTAAGACACGACCAAATGCCTTGGAGACCTTTTTGAGCTTGATATTAAAGTAATCTAGGGTATTCTCTGAAAAAAGAAACAGATGGGCAGTATCAGGGTGGATGATCTGCCATCTGATATAAGTAGAAAGTGCCCCTAAGCACTTCAGCTTTTTTCCCCACATAATGGTTACGGTTAGCCGATCCTGGATCAGTGATTAGGGTTGCCGTTGCTTTTAATGGTTGTATTTATTGCCTATACATACATTTTGCAATTGAGGTATTCTCTGCAGTGCACAATTTGTATTTGTCTTTTTATTTGTAAAGCACTTTGAGCTGCAATTGTTGTATGAGGAGAGATGAGATTTAGTATTATTATTGGCTTTTTTTCATTAAATACCCTAAATGACTTCCATATTATATTATGGCTGATACTCATTGACTGGATCAGTTTCACAATTTAACAAACATGTATCTATTCAAAACATACTATTCAGAAAGACACAGATGGTGCAATATGTCATGATGGCAGCATCAAATGGGGCTTTGAGCATGGGTAGGCAGTTCTTGCTCTAAAGGGCCAGAGTAATTGGAGTTTCATTGATACCTAATTCATTCCTAAAACCCAAACGTGACTTCATTCCTGATTCCAATGAAGGCTCAGTCAGGGTTGGAACAGAGCTGCAATGTGATCTAATGGTAGATGGACTTGTAGCCTTGAAATGAGAAGTCAAGGTTTAAAGACAAGGTGGGCATTGCTGTTGTGCCCCTGAGCAAGGCACTTCACTTGAATTGCTCCAGTAAACACCCACCATCCTGAGGCATACTAAATTAGCAATATCTAAACGAACCTATGCAGGCCCAGTACAAGCTATATCAGGGTATCTGCTAAGCATGTACATAATATAATGGAATTAATGTCCAAACCACACCCTGTCCCCAGAGACCTGAACTGCTTACCCTGGGTTTAGCATTCAGTTAGCACAAAAATTCATCATAAGCACAAAACATTTGTGAAGGGAAAAAAAAAAAAACTTGATCTTGAGTGTTTGTGTTCGAACCTGAGCTCACTGAGTCAGCAGCACTAGCGCTCCTGCCGTACTCACTCTCAGTCTCGTTTCGCTTGATCATGCCTGGGCATTCCGCCAGGATTGTCTCTTTGAAAGACGTCACAAGAGCATTTACACAACATTCCATAAGCTGAAAAACACAACGAAGGACACCATGAGTGGACTGCAAGTAACATTTTCATCGCAAACCCATCCAAAATATTTGTCTTTCATTAAAAAAAGCTTAACTGGTTTTGACACTAGTGGATGCTTTTGTGTCTCAAAGGAGGTACACTGAGGCATTACCAGGCCTAAAAAGTCAATTATTACAACATCAGACATGAACTAATTACACTCACTGCTTGTACAGAGTTACATTCACGTCTGGTCTCTAAATAACGAAGTGCACGTTTCTCCTCTTCCCTTAACTTAGCGTCTGCCTGCAAGAAAAAACACACAGTAGTGAGACACTGCACAGAGACACAAGGTATCAGATCTCTCAATACACCTAACAGAACGACCACACCACACAAAGAGAAACAAAAGAAGAGGAAGTGCAAAAAAAAACTACATAAGTGAAGGAAGCATTACACAAACAAGAGACTGAAACACACAAAGAAAACAAAGCACTACACAATCATGCATACAACAGAAGGAAGCACCGTACAAACATGTAAAACAGAATGAGGCCCTAGACAACCATGTATACAGGGGAATGATGAACTACAGTAAGTATCCAGCATAGAGACAGTGCTTGACAGATCCTTTATTTGCTCCACTTGAGGAGAAATCTCTTTTGTTACCACTGAGCTACGGGGTGAATGATCACTTACATATTTCATATAGTTCTGCACGCCATTCTGCTGCAGATACGAGGGTGCTTGCGTTCTATAAAACCTCTCGGTGGAGTCCAGATATGCCTTCTCGAAGTTATCTCTGTAGATCTGCAGCTTGTCCTCGGGATTGGAGCACAGATTCACTGGAGGGAACAAGAGAGAATTAGACAGCGCCTTTTATCTGAGCACTGGAGAGCATTCTATAGTTCAGGTAACTTACCTTGTCCACTACAAACAGCAACTTAACAACAGTGGAGATGGAAATAATGAATAATGAGAGATGGGTGTTACACACTAAATTAAAGTAGCATTCTCACAATGTTCCTGCACTGTTATATTTACACCAGAGTAAAACAAGTGAGTATTGTGTGTATGGCAGTGACCATCTGATGCTTCTGCGAGTGTCCAGACTGGATGAATGGAAGGGGAATTTCTGACACCCCCCTACCTCTGTAACACTGATTGCCAGAAACAGTGGGAGTGGTACACAAACACATGGCATTCATGGTCAGGATAGAGGAACTTCGGTCCAGCCCAGCTGTGCTATGCTTTCATGTATAGCTCCTTCAGGCCACCAGATACAAGCTAACCTTGTGAGGCACAAGGGACTGGATCACAGAAAACACTATGACCTCAAACCATGAGATGAATGGGCTGGAACCCGTGCCACAGCTCCACCATGGGACAAACTCAGCGTATGACTCACCGTATGACTCCCGCACACCGATGACCAGCTGCGAGTCGAAGGCCTCCCCGAGCCGCTCTGCATGGACCAGCTTCATGGCGCTGTCCTGCAGACGGTTCTTGATGTTGGAGAATATTGACTCATTCCACGTGTCAAGCATGAGCTGTGGATGGACAGGACGGGACATAAGACCTTGGAGCCTGGTGCGGGACAGGGATGAGTAAAGAGCTCCACTGTTCTACACAAGGAGCCACGCGTATGCGCCGGGAAACTGAGCCTTGATCAGAACAGACATTCACTGCAAGAGGATGTGCGTCCCCATGTTCTCATTGTGACAGGACTCATCTGCTTCAGCTTCGGTTCAGTCAGTAATCTGGATTCAAAATCTGGGGCCAGTCCTGTCCAACACAGAGAGGTGAAATCCACCATGCCGGCTCACTGGAAAATCTTGCTACACTCAGCTTCAGTAACGACCCTGCTGACATGTTAGTCTTTTTTGCTTTTTCTCCTCTATGCAGCCCTCTTTTTTGGAATCACCAGTTGCACATCAGGCTTGCCTCACCGTGACAGCCTCGGCAGTTCTGAGAAGAGCTGAAGCGAGATGAATACAGTCCTCTAATACACTTGCTGGAGCCAACGGACATTTTAAACACTGTAACACTGCCCAGTGGAAGATAGGCCCAACTACACTGATGTCAGCTGAGGAACTGGCAGGTGCCTGACAACTCACAATGTGGCTGAGAGAAGCAGCAAGAGAAGACCCTGCTGACAAACCCATCCTTACCCCAGTGCCAGTTTGTTCCACCTCTGTGGGCTCCTGGCCATTGTTGACTGATGACATGGCTAGGACTGAACCTGAGCTGTAGGGATTAACCTGTACTCGAGATGAGCACCTTGCCAACTGAGATAACGTTACTTATGAGCCCTGACACATCAGTCTTTACACCACTTCTTTAATACTGTGTTATATGCCATGCCTGCTGGCGTCATGTCGGACTCTGGCCCTCCTCACCTTCCTCACGATGCTGTCCTCCACGTTGGACTTTTTGTTGCTACCCTGCTTTCCCATCAGGGTAATCTCCAGCTGGCAGAAGGGCTTGGGCAGGATGTCGCACTGAGTGAAGAACTTCCTCCACTCCACAATGTAGGCCTTGAGCAAGGCTGTGTCATCCTGGTGACTCAGCACTCTCTGTGTGGGAGAAACCAACGGGACGTCAGCAGCTACATTAAAGTCAAGGGAGCAAATTTATGTTCCAAACAATTCGAGTGAATCTTGTGCAAATTTTAGTTCAGAACGGCAAAGGGGTCAGGTTTCAGCAGTGGTTAGGGTGGGCGATATAGCCGTTGCAATATATCGAATAGCTGTTTTTAGCACATTAACAGCTATCCCCAGTATGTGGTGTTAGGTTTCTTCCCGTATTTTTTTCCCTTTAGTCATACCTGATGCGGGAGGTCAGTTTAAAGCTCAGCACAGACAACTCAGGCTCATTGCTGGCATATTAAATTGCTACTCAGCACAACAAAATTTATGTTCAACGTAGGTAAACTCAAGCACAGTAGATAAATTAGGTTCAGTAAAAGAGAATTAAGGTTCAGCAAAAGAGTATATTCAGGATCTGTGAGGGTACATTCAGGTCCAGCATAATACCACTCCACACACCACTCCATGTTTCTCAGCCTTTAATGATATGACCTGTTTGATAAGAGACCTCAGCAATCTGAAGGGGTGTAAATGTTCTGAGAATCAGTGGGACTTCACTGCTTCAGAGAAAATTCCCAGATATCTTAAATATCTGTTGCAAGATGCTGTACAATGCCTGAAATTTTACATCCTGTAATTAACTTTTTTGGTGGAACAATTTTGATAAAGTATCTTGCTCTATGAAACAAACAAACAAAGAAATAAATACTGTTCATGTCAGGACCCACTCACCTCCCCATGACTGCCTCTACCTCCTGGGACTTTATCTCACAGCTGACATCATTCTACCTTGCTGAATGCAATCACCCCACAAAACAGGCAGAGGTAAACAAACTGACTTACTGCTTGTGCTTGCTTGATAAAATCTAGAATATCTTCTTTGAGAGCCTGATGGATCTTTGCTGGACCTTTATCATCCCAAAGACAAACCGCATGAACGTCTCTGTAAGAGGTAGATGACATAAACTGATTAAAATTGGAACTGGACAATCAAATGATCACGCTATCAATCCACACATGCCCCTACTATACACATACATGGCAAAACAAAACTGCTTGCTTAGAGAAGTCTAGTCAGAGGTGAGTTTGAGGAAAAGGATTCCTTTTCATACAGAGATTTAAGAACAGCCTCAACAATCAGTTGTTGAAACAAAACCTAACCTAACAGGCATGTTTAAAATGTCCAATAACACCTCTTGAGACCTGATTAATACATTAGCATTTTATGCCGAGAACATAGCTTTCCATTTCAACACTGCTGCAGGTTTATTCCGATAAACCTGAAAATGACTCTCCCAAATAAGATTAAAATCATACTTCTCACAAATGGAGGTGAGAGCGTAAACAAGAAAAAGAAGCCAAGATTTGAACTGTAGCAGTCTGTGATCTGTGCTCAAAACTACAGAGCATGTTTATTCTGAGCTGTACCAGCAAGGTCACAAGGGATGAGGGATGACATGGGGCTGTACTCACGAGAAGAGGTCAAACCACTGCTGTTTGGTGACAGACTCCTGGCGAAGCAGTTTCAGAACGATGGGGCGCATCAAATCCCACTTGTCCTCAAACTGGAGGGAGCCTTTATTCTGGGGGGAATTATAAAACACCTGTAGGCCTGTTGTGACTGCAACACCAGTGGGTTCGCTTGTGAAAAGAGAATGCCTATTCTACCTCTTGACTGGAAATTAATGCCCTTAAATTTGGCTGGTCATGGTCATTCAACATAAACTAACGCGACTCAACGTGAAAGGAATCCGACTTCCTCAGAGATCCCAATTCAAAAAACGCTTGCATATAAATTCTGAGTGAGCACTATCCCAGTACTGGATTTCCAAATTTAGTGGTACTGTGGATGCAGAAACATTTCCATATTACAGTTAATTGCTGTACAAACAGGGACAGGCCAGCACCTGTCCTTCTGCATCACTGCACTGACTTGGGACAGCTGGGTACTTTAAGTGACTACAGCACTGGACTTGAAATGTAAACATTGCGGACTCAAGATAAGTCTTTGCACTGGGCGGGGCATCTAATTTTCCCCCAAAAAAAAACAACAACTATTGATGTGAAGTGATGTGCTGTCCATTTCCAACCATGCAAAACATAACAGACTCTGTAAAACATGGAGTTGTTTCATGAGTCAGGATCTGCCGGCATGCTAAAAAATGCAATTTTCTCACTGGCTGACTATCACAAGTCCTAATAATGCATAATGGAGAAATCCTTCACCAAATCTATCCATTGAACAAATCCACAAAGGACGTGTGAGGTTAACTGTGAATATGCATTTTGTGGAGCACATCTGGCATCAGCTGTAGGTTTAGAGAAGGACAACAAAACAAAAACCACCATTCTGAAGTGACACAGCCCAGGCACAGCTGAGAATGGAATCTGATCTGATGGAATCAAACCTTTATACAGGAGATTTTGCACATGTGACATTCTTACACAGATTCTATTTAAAGACGTACATTGTTGTCCATATTTCACTGACTTCAAGCAAATATTTGGGGAGAGGGAATATCATTTAATGTCCTGAAACAAAGACAAAAGTATTTTCTTATCAGTGACAGACCAATGAACTGCAAAACAGTAACAGGACAGAATATGCTTGCCAACATGAAGGTTAACGTAAAACATCACTCCTATCTCACTGGCAGCTTGATTACAAAGTCAATTCACTCCCTGAAATTACTGTCACATTAGTTAGAGGAAAGCCAGACGAGGTTCTACTGCTCTACAGCTCGTTAACACCTCACACAGCTGGGACTGTGCAGGCCCAGGGGATTCTGCGAATCAGGAAACGGTCCTATTAATATTCAGGAACTTGCCCTCCATCGCTTTGTGCCATTTTCCCAGATATTCACTTCTCTTCTCTCATACGATATCTCTCTTTTGACTAGACACTGTTGTGTCATTTTCCTTTGCACAACACGTGACACATTGTGCACCACAAACATATCAAAATTTTAATTGTTCTAACAAAAATCCCATGCTTTTGCGTGTGGAATACTTCGACAGCAGGATGGTTTGCGGTCCTAAACATACTGTCGCTGAACTTCGTGGAATCCATCATTTACCTGCTATACAGCTAATGTTTTTCTAGTTGCCTAGTGGTTGAAAAAGGGAATCTGACCATGCTAGCTAACCAGTTAGACAGTAACCAAATCGTTCTGTGGCGCCAACAAAACAAAATGTAGCAGAGGTTACCAAGCTAGCAATGGCTTGTTAACTCCAATTAAAGTCGGAATTCAGTGACTGACTGACAACAATATGCAAAGATCCAGTCAACAAGCTCGCTAGCTAGCTAGCCAACGACAGATCAATCCCTTCGATACGACATATCACACTGTAGTCAGTTAGCTATTGTTTAGACAGATTTGAATATAATTTGATTAACTCACACAATATATTAGCTGGCTAACCAGCTATGTAGCTAAGTTTCATAATGTACAATAACCTAGCAATATTGAACAAAACCATGAATACAACCAAATCCAGCTTCTCTGTCTTTCTTGTGCAAAACGTGAAAGAATATTTTAACTATAAATGCTGTGGCTACATAAGGATAACGATTTTATCTGAGGCAGACAATCGCCGAAAATAAATGTCATATACACAAAATACTGCCAATTTATAAATGAAGTGCCTCCTACCTTTAACAAATTAGACGTCGCCATGTTCCCTCAACTTAGCCCTCGCAGAGTCTCGCGAGATTTCCTCGGATTTGCTTGTTCAGAGGCCTTATCGAGTCTGAATGGTGTAGGCGGACTAGGTATACGGCGAAAGTTAGGTGCAGCACAGTGAGCGAGCAGTCTGAAATTCTGCTTTATGATGGAAAACTCGTTGTTAAACGTATAAAGCTAGGTAAGCTAAAATAATGCCTGGCTTGTGAGCTGATGCATTTGACTGAAAATTCACCTAGCTACCCAGCAGCAAACAGACTAACATTGGGGCATGCCACAAGAATAGGAAACAGATAATAAAAAATGATGAAGTTTCAGGCCTTCGTGTCATGGGAATAACCTGTTACCATACCGAGCGCCTCTTGTAAATCAGTTTCTGGCATATACTGCGTCTGTGCCCCATCCAAACCTAACTAAAGCAAAGAACTAAAAAGGCATGGACAAGAGCAGATCTATAATTAAACTGCATGCATAATACCTAATACACCTGTGGCAGTTACACAATAACGTTTGAGTATGTTTTCTTTGCTATTCTGGTTCCTCATATTTTGATGGCAAAATGTTTATGGCTCACATCCTTAACAGTGTAGGTTTTGTATGACCTCTAGGCCTAAGTATTTTTTTCTGTGATCATGTGTTCGTTTATGTAGAAAACAAAGCACAATCAGAGGTGTGACAGATAAAAACGCAACTAGTGCTTGATAGGTCTAATACATACACGGGTAGACCTTGGCGTCTGTATCTCGCCTACAATGTCTGTTGACTTACCATCCAGGAACTTAATAGCTGCAGTTCCTTTTATTGTTGTACGCAAGCGTAGTTTGGAAACGGCGATTTGTCCGATTCTTCCTCTTGTTTGGATTATCCGCTCAGTCAGGGTCAAGTTGTTAAATTCCCTCATTCCATTTCTTGAGGAGCATTTGGAATGCATAACAGACCATACTCGGGGCATGTGGGGACAAAGACTTCTATCGACGAATTAATTGCGTTTAAATAAGGTAAAACTCTTACTCCCAAATTATTTCTTTGCATAATAGGCTAAGAATGGGGAGCTTTAATATTAAATGACATTGTACGGTCTCCACTTTTTCATCATCTCTGTTTACTTTGTTAGTGCTATATATAGCCTATCTCAAATCCATTGAACCTGAAAGTCGTGTTCTGGTAAGAAAACTTATAGGTTTTAATTGGAAATAAACGAGTAAAACAAACATAGGCTACATCATGCAAGTGCTGTTGATAGTATCGGTGATGCTAGCTACCTAAAAACTAATTCATGGAAATAAGTATTTCTTTGTTTAAATAAACACAAGTACACAACAACAAACATTCTGTCATTAACAATTTAATCAAATATCAGCTAATTATCTAAAAAGTCAATGTTGCTGCAAAGAAAGAGAGCATATTGAAACCATCTTGGCACTGTCTTGCAATGGATGTTCCGTTGGCGCTAATTAACGATCTGGCCCTAATGCTTTTGACCGAGGAGATGTACAAGATCTTTTTGTGGACTCCGAAGGCTGGAAAAGGAAAATGTAATGAGTCAGTAAGGGAGCGCTCATGGGTGCTCACCCTCAGATTCTCTCCACGGTTTAAACTTTATTTCTGCTCATACTTTTTTTTCCCCTAATGGAGCAATTTAATTTTTAAGTGAATATTTTCCTTTATCAGTCCAGAATACCGCGACACATTTCTCAGCATAGCTTCTTATGTGGTTGAACGGAATGTGGGGTTGCACTTTGTGAATATAGACCTAGATACCTTTATATGAATATATATAACTAAAACAATATATATAACTAAAACGACCGCTATCCAAAAGTAAAATCGCGTTGGGCTTCCCTCAATAAATCTTGCATATTGAATTGTACTGGGGTTTCAACCACACCACACAAAATAGCTTAGCAATGAAATACAAGATGAAAATGACGATGAAACGATCTCTTGTTACAGGCGAATAGAACTGACATCATCAAAATACACTCTTAGCCCTTTCACTGATAAGATAAATTCCTTTTTTGCTGTCAAGATCTTTTGCATTAATGAGGCACATACATGAAGCAATTGCACTCAGTCAAAGGCATTATTATTCTAATGTCTCATACTGTTCAGCATTTAAACCTGAAAAAAGTTTTTTTAAACACAGATGGAAAAGTGTATTAATACAACAAAAACTTGACAGTGGTCTATATCATACGGAGAAAACGAATAATTTAAATATCGTAGCCTAATTGATATTTCGGAATTACGCCATGAGCTACACAGAACTGAATAGAAAAACATACGTTGTTAAACAAAGGCTAGCTCAGGATTGCCTCAAGGGCAACACGTTATCTTTTTCCCCATAACAATTCGCTTCCTCGGTGCATTGTTATAATTCCTCTCTGGCTCATCCTGTATCTTTGGCTGTAGACTGTTACTCCTCCACACTCCAAACCACTAGCACAGGCACCGTCGACCAGGTTTTACCGCTTCTTCTGAAGAGTGGACAACATTTGGGACGAATCCACTTTTCACGCCTTCCCAGTCCTCTTCAATGCTTATCTCGCCTCTTTTCACCCGTTCATAGATGTCCCTGGTTAGGATGGTGAAAGACTCTTCCACATTCACAGAATCTTTTGCTGAGGTCTCGATGTACTTCATGCCGAAGGCCAATGCCACTTTCTCAGCTTCCTCGCGTGTCACCTGCCGCAGTTGCACAAGGTCGCACTTGTGGCCCACCAATAGGAATACTATCTGAAAGGGTTGTACGTGCATCTTTGCCTCCTCCAACCAGTCTTTAAGGTGTTCAAACGATCGTCGGTTTGTCAGATCAAAGACCAACAATCCTCCCACTGAATTGCGGTAGTAAGAGCGTGTTATGGATCTATAATAAAACATGGAAAAACAGATTGTCTTGAAAAGGGAATTGTAAACATTACAAATAATTATTTATTAATCAGTGCTTAAGCTGTTATGTAAGACATGGTAGTAATGGACAAGTCTTGGTAAACAACAAAAGTTTGATTAAACTTAAAAGCACTCATTCGCGCTTACATTACACACAGTTAATTAGCCCACGATACCGTCGAGATGAAAAAGTAAAACAAGTATGCATACCTGAACCTTTCCTGGCCTGCTGTATCCCAGAGTTGAAGTTTGATACGCTTTCCTGGTTCGATCTCCACCAGGCGGGCGAAGAAGTCTACCCCCACCGTCGGGTCGGAGACATCGGTAAACTTCCCCTCAGTAAAGCGACGCAGCAAACATGATTTCCCCACCGTCGAGTCCCCAATTACAATTAGTCTGAACTGGTAAATCCAAATTGCTTCCATCTCAACATCCCCGTTAATCTGCGAATTTAATGGTAAACTAGATACCCACAGGCACTGTAATAATGACAATGCAATAACCAAGCAGTGCAGATTTGGAAAATGCGCAAAGGCGTATAACAAGATTGATAGCCCAACACGAACAAATGAACCCGAAAATATTCACGACTTTTAGTTAATAGACAAGTTTAATACATCCTGTAAAAGCCTGATGTTTGTTATGCGCTAATCCTACGCAGGCTACCATGCGCCACACACTGCTTCCAGCATATTCGTCCAAATGTGGCATTACTGCAGATATCACATCATCCCTCCCTTTTCCATGACACGTTTCGTGCAGTTAAGTAAACGCTTTAACACCCATGTTTTACGACTAACAAAAATAAACAAAATAGCCTATAAGTTTATTTCGAATAATTGCATAGCTACTTAAATTGCTTCAACCTCGGCATTGTTTATTTTTTCTCTTTGAATGACGTAGCAACACCTGATGATCAAAAAAAATCAGCACTGTACAATACAGAAGCTATTAGCCCACTCCACTAACGTGATCCTCAGACACCACTTGCTCTGGAAAAGGAGTTGTCACTTCAGCACCACAATAGTTTGGTTGCAAACGCAACATTGCTCAACAGCATGAAACTGCGCACTTTGGATCGACAGAGCTGGCTACGTATCCAAGAAAAGGTTTAGAGCCGGGTTTTGGAATATGACCAATTGGACGAAAGAGAGGGGTTCCTGGGCGGAGAATAACTATGTTTGAGTGGCTCATTGACGCATAGGCGACACACCAGTCTCGATTGCGAGGATGCGGTGATTTATCTATTCTCCTGAAGATTAAAGGCAATACGAAAGGGAAATGGACGGAAATGAGAGATTAAGCTACACAGGTAGTGAAAACATATTACAAAAATATGGAATATCCTACCTGACATTTCAATGAAATGCTAACAAACTAGCTAGTTAACCAGCCAGCTAACGAGGGAAGTAGAGCTTGGCAATTCAGTTTCGCTAGCTAGCTAACTTCAGGAAGCATGCTCGTTAAAGCTGGTTTTCAGTTAGTCAGCTGCATAGCCATTATTTTCTTCATTTTCTTCACGTTAATGCTTTAAACGTAGGCTTTTTCAACAAAATTGGCAGGTGGACACGGTAACGTTAGTGGCCGCTGTAGACACGTGTAACTTAAAGCCACGTGGTAAAGGCTTGCTATCCAGAAGTGATGCCCCGAGGAAGTACGGAATTCGTACTGCATTAACGTCGTCTGGGTTTTTTTTTTATAGCTAACCAATGTGTGCATCAAAACGTGGAACAAACACATGTAAACTTGCTGCGTTCCGTGTATTCTTGAAGTCTCAGTTGCATTATCTAATAGTATTCGTATTTGTGTGTTAGGGTACATGCAATAATTGATGCACATTTTGTACGAAAGCAACGGAATGATTCGGTTCATTCGACAGCTGTGGCTGTGTCACTGAAACGATTGTGTATGTCGGTTCCTAAACACAAACCACGTGTCACATAAGCAACATCAAAAGGAACACCCAGACTATCACGTCGTAAACTGTATCGTGGTGAAGAACACAGGTTGTTGAAGCCTACCTTGATTGTTTTGAATATGTAATGGTTTCTTCACCATCAAGGCGTAGAAAAGGGACCTTCTATCAGTGTAACTAACACCCAGTTTGCGACTCCAGTAAGGTAACTCACTCGCCTGCCAGCCATATCGTTGGTGTAGTACAGTAAGAGTTGTTCATTTTTGTCAGCTAACTGGGTACGCGTCCCTCTTCTCATTCCCTCTTGAACGCGGTTGACCTGTCCTGGTAATGGTCAAACAAAGACAGTAGTCACGCTTGTTAATTGCGCTGTAGTCATCGAAATCTGTCTGCTCCTTTTTTTCCCTGTGTGCTTACATATATGCGCGCGTTGTATCATATCTTGTGTATATATGTAGATACTTGAACGGGACATTAATGCATTGTTGTTTATAGGGCTCATTTTAACATGTATTGAGTGTTGATAAGTATATCATGTTGACTACGTTTTACCTGAAGGCCGTGCTCCAAAATTAGTCTGGATTTGCATTCATGAGAAGCAGGGGTAATTTTTTGTACCAAGGTGGAGGCAGACATATAACGGTAAATTAAAGGGACATGATGCATCACACTCTCTGTGTGCAGAGCAGGAAGAGACTGTTGAGGACTGTGGAGCTGTCTTAAGCAGGAAACAATAGCTGTCCATGGCAGGAGCTCCAGTTGGCAAACTATAATGAGGCTCAAATTCCAACAAAGATTAAAGCTGCCTGCATTTTGGTTCAGCTCCAGTACTGGGATGATTTGGGCCTCAGAATACATCTGAACCTGCTCTGACTCACACTCTCTTTCCTCCTCTGTTCTCTCTCTCTCTCTCTCTCTCTCGACCCCTTTCCTATCTGATGGTTAGGGCTGCTTCAGAAGAGAATGGAACCAGGTGAGCCTTTGGAAGTGTCTGCTGATAGCAGGACATGGAGGGGTGCCTTTGTCAGTGGACTGTGTCGCTACAGGCTGAAAGACATCTTTACCTGGTGAGCTAACTTACAGATTCAATGACTCCAATAAATTGCAAGGCTGTGAAGAGGGAATAAGCTTTCACCTTATGTATAGGCAAATTTCATTGAGGAAAAAAGCGTTATGAAATCATATGTGTGTTTTAACTGTCTTTTTCAAAGGTGTGTGATCAAATACGCACTTGTGCACTGCATCTGCATCACTATTGTTACTTTTTCATTTCTTGCATTCTTTACTCACGAGGTTATCAAATTTCTATTTGTAAGGTTAGTAACCTCATCAAATCTATGACATTGTATTTGTTGTAGCAAGTTTTTACAATTCACTGTTTTTACTGCAGTGTGCTATGTTGTGAGGCTTTGTGAATACCTGTTAATGAGTATGAGGAGAAAAGCTCTTTCAGTTTTTTTTTGCTGATGTGAATACTTTTCAGATATAAAATCACTATATAATAATTTCGATGGACGCATCATTAATGCGGCCCAAGCTCGAAGTGACCACAAAGACCTGTCCATACAATGCCTTTTTGCCACAAGCAAATTTGAATTTGTGATCATGGGATCATAAAAGGCATTATCCCAGGTTACGTCAGTTCTACATCTTAAGCAGAAGTTTTTGAAGAGTCGATGTCCAACCAAAATGGTACATTTCAGAGAATGTGAGCAATAAGTATGCAGCAATGTGCTGACAGCACTATTTCATACGAGTCTTATTTAATATTTCACATCCAACTTGTAAAATTGTTTTTAGAACACATGTCCTCAGACAGGACCTGCCAACCTGCTATTTTTGTTTGAAAGTCTGTTATCTTAGACTTTGGCACACCACCCAGACATTGCTTTGTTTGCATCCAGAGGCTCTAGGAATGATGTCCTAGCTTTCTGTTTGAATGTAATGGCTTGTGGCAGATCACCATGAAATTTGGCCATTTGTATAAGTATCTTTTCTGTGTATATGTATCGAGTTTCAAACCAGTAGATGTAACAATTTTCATATTTAGACATAATTTACATGTTATGCGTAGATGCTGTTAATTGCATGACTTTTGATGGATATTTTATTAGATGTAGCAAAAATCATTGGATGGCTGTGAACACGGGAGCATCCAAACAACAAATTTATGAAAGCTACATATTAAGCATAGAAGGAGGTGTTGTTTAAGTATTTTCAGCAAAAATTCAAAATGGTTCAGTGTCTTATATGGTAAAAGTCAATGTGTCTCTGCATATAAATCTGTAATAGTGGTGCCCCTAATAATAATAAACAAATTCAAAAAACGATATTTCTGTAGGTTCATTCATAACCGTGGAGTAACTGTTGACTGTAATCGTTGTAGGCATCTCCTCAAGGTGATGGCCATGGGTCAGGCTCTGTCCATGTTGATATGCGGGACAGCAATCACTTGTCAGTATCTGGCTGAGAGCAAAGTGGAGACGCCGATGCTCCAGAGCTTTTTAAATTACGGCCTGCTCCTCTTGACCTACACCACCATGCTGGCTTGCAGAAAAGGTGAGCCACCCTCCTGCTCATCTGTCATGTTGTGTGAGAAAACACAGTATGCGTTTGTACTCATGTCAGATGGTATTGAGCTGCCCTTACACATCAGGATCAACAGAATAATGCTGCGCTGCCCCTGCTGACATCTGTATGGCCTCTGTACATTATGGGTACCTGTACACTCTGAATATGCTTCAGTATTACGCTGTTCATTGAAACAGAATGGCTTCGAAGTCTGTAATCTTTACTATTTGTTAGCTTCATGGACACCTTTATTCAGAGTGATCTCAAATGCCTTCAGTTATACACAGCATATTATGCATTCTGCAACACATTTATAACATTAGAATTTTACTGGAGCAATAGAGAAAGCAACTTGCTGAAGCGTGCAGAACAGCTGTGGTACAGTGCCTGTGTGCCACCTTTATGTGAGCACTCTTCTTTTGCTTCGTACAAGAAATAATGTGTCCTTTTTTGGAGTTGCCAGTGTCCCAGACATACAGTATATGTACAGTAAGTGCCTGGTTAGTAGCTTGGGAAAAGGGTGTCTGTCACATGAAATAATGTGGGTTTTAATCCTGGTATGTGCCTGTGCATTATGTAGTTATAATATTTTGAAATATTTTAACTGACTAGTGCTGATTGCAAAAGGACTATCCCTGCAGGGTTTTCCATATACTTACATGATATTTATTGTTTGTTCATGTTGTGTCATTCATATTTGCAAAATGTTGCCCACTTCCACCTGTTTCCTGTAGTGGTAATGTGTGTTGCTGTGTCTCACTTTGCCCATTTGAAAAGGATGTTAAAGTTAATGCGCCTGACCGATGTCCACAGTAATAACCCGCAGGGTGCTTTTTCTTTGCTTTTTAAACATAGGGGATGAAAATATTTTGCAGATTTTGAAGACAAAATGGTGGAAGTATTTTCTGTTGGGACTTGCAGACGTTGAGGCAAATTACACCGTAGTGAAGGCATACCAGTTCACAACACTAACAAGTATACAGGTGAGAGAATATCCTTTTCCCAGCAAGGTGCTGAAGATTGATATTGTCTTCTGTAACACTGCTGTCCTCGTATATTCTAGTGGCTTTCTATGTGCAGTGATAAAGCTGCAACCCAGAATCAGTTAAGAGATCTTTAAATCTTGTGTCCTCATACTCCTTCTGGTCCTGGACAAGGTGTTCCATTTATTAAGGAGGTCAGGTGATGGATGCTCCCTGAATATTTATGAGCTGACAGACCTGTCCCACACTTTCGCCTGTATGTTGTAGCACCTGCAGCATGGTTCTGTTACAACAAAAAGGTCAGATTCTGTGTCTCTGGCTGTTGTGATGAGGTGTAGTTCTTTCGGAATGAAAGCTCAGATTCTTTCCTTTGTTCTGTGTTCCAGCTGCTAGACTGCTTTGTGATCCCGGTGCTGATGGTGCTGTCCTGGATATTCCTGAAGACCCGATACAGGATGGTGCACTACGTGGCTGTGGGAATATGTCTCCTGGGGGTCGGGGCTATGGTCGGGGCCGATCTTCTGGCAGGACGAGACCAGGGCTCCAGTGAGTGCACATTTTCCTTCACATGGATACACATGGATCATTTAAGAAAACCTGTGACCATTAATCCTTCGCTTATTTACCTCAGTTAATTGGAACTTCCCTTTATTCCTATGCCACATCTTTTCTGCGTCTCCTCAGTTGCTTTTTATTTTCTCTGTCCGTTTCGTATTTTTTTCCTAAAGATTTTCGAACAAAAATGTGTAGGTAATTTTTAATCTGTCTGAGGATTTGCATGGTAGTCACATGAACTGTTGAATGCTGTCTCTGTGCAGTTTCAGGCTTCACTGCACATATCTCATTATCAATCTACAGATTTAGAGGCTCTGACATAATCCATAGATTATAATTCATCAAAGAAAAGCTGACATGTGACACCCATGAAGTTCAGAGACTTTCCCTGGACTGGACACGAATATAAAGATGATGGATGAATTGTCCATTAACATGGTAGTTACTGTATGTTAATCAATAACTTCCGGTGGTTTGATTCCAGTTACGGTTGGTTACAGGTGCAACGAGCATCACATTATTAGTCTTAATATCCAAGGTGACTTAAATGTCTGAAATTGTATTCTTTGTCCATTTACACCATTGGATATTTGATCAGGCTACTTTGATTTAGTACCTGTCAAGGACACAGCTGCGGTGCCCCTACTTAGATTCAGCTGTCTTCTATTCATTGTGCAAGGTCCATTTCCCCAAGGCCTGCTCTGCACTCTGGCTGAGTATTGACATGCCCAGATAGTTAAGCAGTATGTTTAACTTTGCTATTTATGGTGATGCTGTCTCAGTCGGTACTACCGACCCACTGTTGCCCCCTCTCTCCTTGCAGCCAGTGATGTTTTGTTAGGGGACGGACTGGTGCTCATCAGCGCCGCCCTCTATGCTGTCTCCAACGTGTGCCAGGAGTACACGGTGAAGAACCTGAGCCGCACGGAGTTCCTGGGCATGATGGGGCTCTTCGGCACCCTGATCAGTGGGATTCAGCTGTAAGACACTCTCTCCGTCTGGATGTGGTACTGGCTGGAAAGAATGGGGATATGGCGAATATCTGTCCATTCTAATTGCTGTCGTAGTCCTTGATTTGAAGCCAGTCTTACCACCTATGTTCTGTTATGTTTTGTCTCACAGATCCATTCTGGAGCACAAAGCTGTAGCTGTGATCACATGGGACTGGACTATTGGTACGTTCAGCTCAGTATGGTATATCTCAGTGTTTTTGTGGTGTGTTGTCTCTGCGGCATTATGACAACAAAGGCTGCATGCCTTCAAATAGCAGTAACTGCTTTGTTGCAAATGTCCTCCAAGTATAAACTGATGATTTCCATTATGCCGTTATTCCATTATTATAATTCCATCCACTGGACATGTAGTAATGTTTCCTTTAATAATGCTATGAATAGAATCATGAGTGAAGGCTTGTCCATTTGCTAAAGCATAGAGATGATCTAGTGTATTCTGATGGGGGCAGTGTCTTTTGCATATGGTCATGATGTACAATCCTCAGTGTACTGTGAATTCATAGTTTTACATTTTCAGTGTGACTCTGCAGACTCACACATTGTCAAAATCTTTGTGTATAATTCCCTGAGTACCATGCTCAGTGAAAAAGCATTCTCAATGTTAGTAATAGTGTTTTCAGTGTCATACCATTCTGTTTCACAGAGTTTTCAGCAGATATAACATCAAAACTGGGTGTGTTTCCACAGTTCTGCTTTTTGCCACCTATGGCCTCTGCATGTTTGCCCTCTACAGCTGCATGCCTGTGGTCATGAAGTTGACCAGTGCCACGGCAGTCAACCTCTCCCTGCTGACGGCTGACCTCTTCAGCCTGTTTTGCGGACTCTTCCTCTTCCACTACACTGTGAGTAAAGGCTGTAGGGAGCACTCTTCGGAAATATCCAGGGATTTATCTGTTCTGAGGTGACAGATTGACTTGATGAGTTCAGGCCTTCTGAAAATCTGGAGTTATAAAGAAGAATGTAGAACTTGGTGGGTCTTGACTTTGGAAAGCCTAGCAACCCTAGATTACATTTGCCTTTTAAAAGGTTAGATAAATGCAGTAAATGGAGACGTGAACAAGATGGGCTTGGATTAATGTCATGAAATGAACTCTTAATATCCAGCCGAAATGGTGCAATGGAGGCTGCTTGGAAAAAATTGGCAATTTGTCACGCAGCATGAAAGCACATAAAACAGCACAATAAAAACTGCAAGTGCATCATAAGAGACCGGGAGGAATGAACTACTGATATTCTCCTGCAGTCACCTCTCACCATGCAGAATCCTTCTGAGACACACATGTACACACAAGTCTCATGTTTTTTATTCTGAGGATTTAAAATGTGATTCTTCCATGAGAAAAATTGGAATTGTGCATTCCAGGGCTAGTATTTAAGCAAATGACAGTAATATAATCCTTGAAATGTCTGTAGAACTTGATTGGAGTTTACCTGTGGCAAATTGAATTGATTGGACATGATTTAGAAAGGCACACACCTGTGCATATAAACTCCCACAATTCACGGTGCATGTCAAACCAAAAACCAAGCCACGAAGTCCAAGGAGCTCATTGTACAGCTCCGCAGTCAAATTGTTTTGAGGCATAGACCTGGGTAATACTTATGAAGCCACTGTAGGGGGACACAAAGCAGATAGTCAGTCTAGCCTCTCAATATAAACATGGTGGCAAAGCTGAATCTAGCGCACACCTTCCTCAACCCTTGTCCCAGCACTGTTGTGTCTACATGGCTGCTGAGTCATTGGCATAATCATTACATTACATTATTGTCATTTAGCAGACGCTGTTCTCCAGAGTGACATATATACATATATATATGTTCATATTTCCAATGGCGCCAAAGGTTTGTGCATGTTATAAATGTAGGTATAGAGTGCAGTCATCTACCTACCTAACTTGTCTTCCCCCTTTGTCTCCCCAGTTCTCGGGTCTGTACATTGTGTCGTTTGTGGTCATCACCGTGGGCTTCATCATGTTCAATGCTGTGCCGACGTTCACACCTGTCCCTGCGGCCGAATCCAACGAGGGAGGGTCCGAGAGTCCCACTGACGAGGACGATGGTGAGAAACCCGAAAGCGCCCTGGAGCTTCCCTCTGACGAGTCTCAGCAGGAAGAAGGGGCGGAAAGCGTGCACATTGGGATGCAGTGGGAAGAGAGTGAGCAGCAGACACAGACTGCAGAAAAAAGATACAGCAGCACCAAGATATAGCACTTCTCATGGCAGGGGAGATCTGTTTCCTTTTTTTAAGCATGTGGCATTCTTTTACCAGACCCAGTAATAATGCACTTTTACTCTTTGGAATAATCTGGGAGACCATTTATATGCTGGCATACTCTTTTACACTGGTACTGTATTTATGCATTTTTTGTACTGTAAATAAGATGCAAAGGCATTGAACATGCGCACACACACCCTGAGTGTGTGTGTGTGTGTGTGTGTGTGTATATTTTTATATGTTTTTTTGAGAAGTGTCCCTGCTGTAAGGCTTCCAAGTTGTTGAATCCCATGTGACTGTTTGGTAAGAAACATGGTTTTATATCCTGATGATGGTTAATGTATGAAAATGGAGTGTATCAGGCAAAGGTTTTTTACTTTAATGAAAGATTGAATAGACTGTTGAACATACCTGCTCCTCCTAAACACATAATGAGAATAAACCTCCAAATATTCTTTTTATTTTGGATTTCTCATATTTTCATGAGGGTTAAATTTAGATTGTTTTGTATGTAGACACACTGATTGTTCTCAGTTGCACATTGGCCAGTGTTAAGATATTCCAACCACCATCCACAATCTGAAAGGGGAAAAGGTATAAAAGTTTCATTTTTTAAGAAAATGATGTGTATGTGGTACTGTGCTCAGTTGAGTAAATATCAGGGTAAAATGTTACAGTGTTACGGTGATGCAGCACTATCTTGGTTTTTGTAATTGCATAGGTCACACTAGGTCATCCCCAGACCAGTGGCAAATGTACTTCTATATGCCTTGTTGTCATGGCCAAAAATAGTCAGCAATTTATATTTTATATTAACAATAAAGTTTTCTTTTTTTCAACAAGTCTGATTACAACCTTGTCTGTATTGATCATTATCATTGCACTTCTGTTAATAGTTACTGTAATTTTGTAAGGTGCATAATGAGATGGATATTTAAAGGGAATGTTTAAATGGGATATTTAGCAAACACAACTTTGATATGTCAGAAAAAAACACAAAAGTTTCGCGGCCATGCAGGCAGCAGAACAGTTTCCATTAGTCCTTAAACCTCAATCCATAACCAGCGTGCTTTTGTGTTTTTGAGAGAAGCAAGCTCAAACTCACTAGATTTCCCAAATAACATGGCAGCTTTAATATCATTGGTATACTACTGTAATCATGGTTGTTTGCTAGCTAGCTGGCCATATTAATTTAGAAATGCAAATTTTATTCTAAACTGAAGATGTCCAGACCTGGATCTGGCTAATGCTGCAGCTAATTCATCATTACCAAAAACCAAAGATACAAAAATCAGTTACTAGTTACTAGTATCAACCAGTGGGGCTTTATTATGCAAGTCATTTTTGGTTTAGATGGAGTTACAGTATAGCTCTGTCCAATACCAATTTATGGATGTTACAATCCTTACATCTTGCAATGATGTTGCTAGAGTAGTACATAAAATAAATGAGTTAATTAATGCAGGCAATTTCCACTGGTGGAGTAACTAGAGAATACCATTAACGCAGTTTATTTTAAAGCAACCATCCTCTGTGCCATGTGGTAGGATCATGTTCCAGCTGGAACACTGAGGGTGTATTAAATATCACGATATCAACCTTGGCTGGACAGACCAATGTACAATTTAAGCTGGCAGGCCCCGAGCTTCAGCCCCCCCGCCCCCCAAAAAAAGAAAAAAAACTGATCTAGGTCTTACATGATGACGTAGTCTCACATCAATGATTTCTTGATGACATAGTCTACACATATTGTTGGATTTAGTGGGGACATTGTTTGAAAAATCTACAAGACCCCCTTGCTACAATGAACACTGCAATATAGACTGAAAAATATGTTCCCGACTCGCATTATTACGGACTAGGGAATTTTTGCATCTGTTCGGCTAAAGGGGGGGACTAATTTTCACATTTGATCAACGTGAATTTAACAGAAATTGCCTGCTTGCCATGCTGCGCTGGTGTCACCACGAAAGCGCTTGGTGCTCAGTCGCTTAGCGACAACGGATCAGTACAGATCAATAAAGGAGTCTGAGACATGCACTGAAGGGTGCATATAAATATAAACGAAAGCTTTACAATTCAAAATCCAGAAAAAGAACGACACGATATATAATTAAACGACTGTAAGGTCTGTACACAAATATAAACAGAGTAAACCTACACGATCTCGACTGTTTTAGAGGGTTAAAGGTTGGGGCTTTGTGAGTACTTGATTTAAAATGACATGCAAATTGAAACATGCCCTGCGCGCTCATCAGTGTGCACTGTGCTATGGGGATTTCTGACAGGAATCGATTAGAACAGTCCAAGGCAAAGAGGGATTCCGCTCGAGTACAAGAGTCTCTTGCTTATTTATTCGGACTGTTTTATCCGTTTTAGTATCACTAATCACAGAGAGTGAGTATATGGGGTATTGGCTGATCATGTTTAAGAACGGCATAGTACAGACGACTTGTCCTCAGATGCCGAGCATAAGCTCATTAGCTATCCTGTCGTACAGCTTAGGCTGCTGGAAACGGGACATGCCATTGGCTGCAGGAAACGATATAGAACGTTTTTTTTTATCGGTATATGGACAACATACAGGGCGTGAACATCTAAATATATTTAAGCAACTATTTCAATATATTTTTTCTTTTGATAGACTGCTCGATTCGTGACTAGGGGAGAGAAGCGAGGAGGAGCATTTTGTTTGGTTGCAAGGGCTTGGTTCACAGTCTCCAGCAGTACTGCAGCTCTGCAGCGCTATGCTGTGGGCGGCTGGGTCTGCTCACTCTCAGTAACACATTCATCATGGAGGAAAAACAGGTACCTGCTAAGGAGTGAGCAGCACGGACGTATACGGAATCGCAGCGGCGTCACTGGCTTTGTGCGTCTCTCCCATCGTTCATTTACATAATCTGGCGCATACATTTATTAATTGTATGTTGCGATGCATTGTCTTCCACTTTTGCGCCGCTCAAGAATATGTTTAGCCAATGATTAAGAGCCCGAATTACATGTGTTGTGCCTGCGGGTGCTAATTATTAGTAACGTCACTTGCAAATGACCCTTTAGTCATGCGTTACCGGGGTAAAACGCAGACACTCGTGTTTGTGTTGATAGTTCATTCAATTTAGTATGTATGGTTGGAAAACGATTAGAACTGCGAGAAGCGACGGCTTAATCTTTCCAGAGGCACACAAGCTGTCGTGAAGAATATAGAGTACGTCTGACAGACACTAAACCGCGACATGTTTGTAGCTATGAGCGTTCAAAAGGGGATGGGAATGATCATCTGTTGTAATGCTCGTCAGTTTTTCTGATACAGGAGAAAAAGGTTTGATATATCTTTTTCCAGTCTGTCTCACAGGAATACACACCGTCTACGTGTGAATGACTTTTGAGGAGAACATTCAGACGAAGACAAACAAACAAACAAAATGAAGCATTTTCTGAGGTAGGCAGAATTATCCCTTTTCCCCTTTGGCTGATTTGTAGGAATGTTTATTCAATTTGCACCCGCAAAGGGTAAAACTGTCCCCCTGTCCGATATTGCTACATAAATATTAGTCTTTTATTCTTGATTTTATCTTTGCAGCTGGCATAAGATCTTCGACGAGAGTATCGTCTCTGTTTATTTAATTCACCATTCATATATTCCCTTTGGGTTTTAATCGTGTGTGAACGGTACCGGGGGAACAATGTAGAAATGACCGAATACCAAGATTTCTTTGTACGTGGTTACAGTGTTATTTTTACGGTTTATTAGTAAATGCCGCGCCATTCTATCCATTGCAGTGAATGCAAACCAAGAAATTATTGGGTTTATTGGGAAATTATTTGTCATTCCACGAATACGCTCATATCTTCTATACTTTCTCTGTTACTGTGGCTTGGAAGTTCATTCTGTTTTCTACCAAAATACTAAAACTGTCTTCTGTCATTAAGTATGTTTTTTTAATATAGAATATAATAAATTGTTAATGCAAGGGATTACTGAAAATTTTGCTTAGGCTCTACACATAGAAGGCTATTTCCCTCATATTAGTATTACTTTGAGAATAAAGAATGTGTAATTTCATGTATTTTTCAAGCAGTAAAATTTGTGTTGAGGCAAGGGAAACTGTATTAATGTCAAAACATAACATTTTTCAGTGTTTGTCTGTATACACTAACATGGTGTCACTACATCACCTCTGGGCCCTCTGCTTGTGGACTGCATGTAGCTATGTTTTGCCTAAGGTTTTGAATTCTGGTAAAGACAGGTCATTTACTTTGGTTAAATTGGACTTGTTATGTCCTTAATTACAGCACGTGCCAGCACGCATGAAAGCTTTTCTCCTTCACTGCTCCCCTGGTAGTGGTTAATGGAGTTGCTTCTTTATTGTGCCTCCGTCCTGCACATAAACAGGGTGAGAGAGCTTTGTGTGGGCACTCTGCACAGTGCTAATTAACATGCTCGTCTTGTCTGGTATTCACATGGGTTTCACTTGAGAAGTCCCTGGAATAATCAGACCAAGAAGACCTGCTTTATGCTGTGCAAAGCACTTGCAGTAGTTTTCCATTTTAAGCCTTTCACATTAATACCACCACCCCATTAATCTTTGGTAGGTCTGTATTGCCAGGTGCTGTTTATTGCAGTGTACAGATGTACAGTGAACTGGGGAATGTTTTGGACATCATTGTGCGTGGGTAATTCGCTGATCTTTAAGAAAATTGAATGTATATCCCATTTACCGTTTCCATTATAGCAGCTGGGATCATAACAGGACATTAGTCTAGAGGCTAGTGAAAATGTGCAGAATCTGTGCAACATCTATGCAGCATGACACCCTTAAATATGGCCAGATGAGACATGAATGAGTGACAGATACATGACCACGTACAGGATCTACAGACCTGACACATGGTCTGATCCTGACAGGTTCATGTAGTTTACTGTTTTATGTAATGCAGTGTTAGTACTGGATTTTTGCCTGGAGCCACTTTTATTTAGTTGGTATTTGTGCATCAAGTACTCTTTCACCCTTTTGGATGTGGAGATAATCTGCACAAAAGCCATGATGCCTGTACCCCAACACTGTCCTGTACAATGCAATTCAGTAATTACAGTTGAAAAAAAAAAAAAGATTCTTTTCTCTTTAGAGTTCCTAAATATAGAGGTAGACTTCTTTGCAATTTGCATAATTATTGGCTTCCATTGAGATCTCGCAAATTATTTGTGGAGAACTGTGCATAGAAACACACACACACATACTCGCACACACCAGCACACAAAGTGGTAAGACCTACAATGGTATCATCCCCTGTGCACAGAAATAGCCTATTTCTGTTGGTACTGTCAAGGCTGAGCTACATTACAAGGTCATGATGTATCCATTCTGTGTCCCACTTACTGCTCTGTCTCATTTAAGCTTGTGAAGACATACTCATGGTGGTGTATCTCTGGGAAGGAGATCACCATAGACAGAAACTACTGTCCATTGTAATGAAACCTATCTGAGTTCTTCAAATACAGTACCTGGGAAGTTCTGCATGTCGTTGTACGTATCACATTTAAGGAATGCTTTAGAAAAAAACGTCCTTATGACAGATAAATATATTGCCACTAGCTGTTCTTTTCCAGTAACCCCCTCCAAAACGTTCTCCTAACACCCCTGCCCTTTTTTGTACTGAAGCATTAGGCAGTAGTCTCATCTTTTGTAAATAAATCTCATCTTTTGTACCCTCTCATACAGTTGTGGAAATTCTCATCTGACTGCTTCACTACAAGGCTTTCATTCCAGGGGGTTTAATGTGCTGTGCACCCTCCTCTCCTCTCACCCCAGGGTTCTCACGCAGTTCTTCGTATTCCTGTACTGCAAATGTCTGTGGCGAACCCTGAAGTTCGTGGTCAGGAAGGTCACGGGGCGATGTGAGCTTCAGCGCATCTGTTACAACAACAAACCAGGAGCCCGCAGGACCCTCAAGATAGGTGATTATCGCTGTGCTGAAATACCCCCAGTGTCAGCAGTCAGCTACTGTAGTTCAGTTCTGCAGGCAAGAATTGAAATTACTGGCAGTACTGATCAGACTTTCATGAAATTATCTTTTTACTGCAATTCTAAAACAAAATTTCACTTAAGTGCTAACATCTCCTTTGTCCTGGCAGAGTCCTCGCTGAAGTTCTCGAAGAGTGAGGTGAGTGAGAGGTTGTGCATTTGTCGTGAAGGAGGGTTTCTGCAGTACAGTGATTTGATGTGTTCGGTGGTGATGTGCATGTTCCTGCACCTCCCCAGCTCCTGCAGTCCGCAGTCAGCGTCCACCCGGATGCTGTGGAAAAGACCATTGATGACATCATGGCCTTGAAAAAGATCAACCCTGACACCAACCCTCAGTAAGACACGCCCCATTCTGCAGTCAGTGCTTAATGCACCAAATAAAAATGTGGCAGCTTCTTTGTAGGTGGAACAGTGGATAGGGCTGTCCTCTGGCCTTTGTTATGGGTGTTCAAAACAAACTGATGCTCACCCCTATCCTTTCTGTCCCAATTCCAGGCTGGGTATCTCTCTCCAGGCTTGCCTCTACCAGATTGTGGGCTATAGGAATCTGGTGCTGGAGGTGGAGAAGCTGCGCAGGGAGTCATATGACTGCGAGAACGTAGAGCATGAGGAGATGCTGTTGAAGGTACAGTGCACACCTGTATACATATACTCGCACACCTGTGTACACGCACACACACACCTGTTATTGCAGACATCTGGACGCAGTATCTTATGCACACTTGTTCTCACTGACATCTGGATCCCTCATTTTACATACACACCTGTTCTTACTGACATCTGGACCCATTATCTTACACACAGCTCACTTGTAATAAAACTGTGAGAGCCTTGAACATGAGGAAATCGCGCAGAAGGTTGAAAGCTGGGGTTGATATTAGAATTGTTCCATTATTATGTCATCACGGGAGGCCGTTGCAATTGATGGTATTATTACAAGGCTGACAGGGGCTAGACTGGCATCTGTTGAATTTAAAAGCATACCACCAGTTGCTTCCATTTGCAAGACCTGCTAATATGCAGCTGTGAACAATAAATGGCGCATTTGTTTTTAGTCTTTTTTTTGGGGGGGGGGGGCGCTATGAAGGTGTTTTTAACCTACTTTTGAAATAAGAAGAACAAGTAAGAAAAATACTCCATTGAATTAAATTATAGATGGGAGAGTTACCTTTTGAACAATCCAATGATTTAGGCTGTTGGTTTGAATCAGGACAGTGCCATTTTAATGTTATCATTTTCAGTGTCCTCTGTGTGCTTTTCTCTGAAGCTGTGGAAGACACTGCGTCCTGAAACCCCGCTGACTGGGCGCATCTCTAAGCAGTGGTGTGAAATTGGTTTCCAAGGTAGCGACCCCAAGACTGACTTCAGGGGCATGGGCCTCTTGGGCCTGCAGAACCTTCTGTGAGTATATGTGTGTGTGGCTATGTTTGTGTGTGTGTGTGTGTGTGTGTGTGTGTGTGTGTGTGTGTGTGTGTGTGTGTGTGGGTATGTGTCTGTGCATGTATTTGTGTGTGTGTGTGTGTGTGTGTGTGTGTGTGTGGGTATGTGTCTGTGCATGTATTTGTGTGTGTGTGTGTGTGTGTGTATATGTCTGTGTGTGTGTGTATGTGTGTGTCTGTGTAGTCGAGGGAACTTCCTGCGTGGGCAGGAACCTTTGAAATAAAGCAGCATCAGTTGGAGGGGAGAATCTGGTTGGAAGTGCCATGATATTAATGATCCTGACCTAATTGCTTACCTGCTTGTTCCATCACTACTGCAGATATTTTGCTGAACACGACAAAGCCGCAGCCCTGCAGGTTCTGCACGACTCCCTGCAGCCGAAGCACAGGTTAGTCCCACCAACTGACCAAAAATGTGTTTCTGTGTGTCATCAGAGGGTCACAAGGATATGGCTGTGATCACACCACTCATTGTGATGTAGCACTTACTCAACTGACAGCCGGTTATTTGTTATCGTACATTTACTGCAGAATATAAATTATTTTGATTAGTCTATGCATCATTCGTTTATCCGATGCCTGTATCTAGGGTGATTTACATATCTTTGACACCATTTTAACTGGGTATGTACTGGGGATGTTCAGTTTGGAAAAAAAAGAAAATAAAAACAACAACAACTAGGCATAGCTGAGAAAGACAATGAAAGGAGGAGAAAGGTAGGTTTTTACGTCATCTCAGAGGCCCCTGTGTGGCAGGAAGTGAACAGTTTTTAAATGGGGCATGGATAAACCTCTTGTGATATCCCCAGCAGTTGTGATTATTTGAGTGCGTGTTGATAGGATGTGATGTGGCGAAGCGCGTGGCTTGACCTGTCAGGCGCTCGCCTGCAAAATTACAGCGTTGCCTTTGAAGCTGAGAGAGGAAAAGCAAAAAAAAAAAAAGGGCGATCACCCGAAATAACTTCCAGTAAGGAGGGGGAAATCAGCTGGGTTGTATCTATCCGCCTGCCAGATTGTCACATCCCCCTTCCTTTTGCATTTCACCCGGTCTGCACACGCTCGGTCTGCTCACTGCACACGTCTTGCTGGGGAGCAATCGTGTCTGGGACTCCTCAGCTTTGCTGTCAGTTTCCTTTTGATCAGCCTGAGTTGAAGTCCCTCACTTTGTCCTGCCATTGAACACGTGTTTCATTCTTCTCACTCTCTCTCTCTCTGGAGAAGGACCATTTCCCAGGACACCGCCAGGTATTTCATCCTTTTTCTCTTTTCATTCATGCCCCTTTGAAGCCATCTGGTGTGACTTTTTATTTCATTGATTCATTGAGTTTTCATTTGCACATTTTTAAAACTAATTGTCTCTCTTCCCCCTCCAAAGTAATGAATGTGTAGATGCATTTAGAATGGATTAAGAAATGCAAATTCTGTTTAGTCTTCTATTCCGTGTAATGTTTTTTTCAGAGATACCTGTCAATTTTAATGGTGTCAGAAACACAATTGCATCCTTTTACTTGATAGATGAAAGCAATTGGATGGCCGCGTTGGCAGAGCAGTGAAACTCAGTGTGGGGATGCCTGTCTGAATGGGGTTGCGTGTGGTCTTGGGTTGTCAGTAATGTGAGATGATTGTGGTGTCTGACTGGGCTTTATTCCCTGTGTGGGGGTGTCCTTCCACAGCAAGATGAGCAAATCAGAATGGGAGAAGAAGAAGTTTGATAAAGCCATTGGGTGAGTATTTGCGGTCCCCCAACCCTGAAAGTCCCTTTCACAAAAAGACTTTAGAGGACATGTTTTTCTCCCCTGTAAAACTTTGAATGGTCCTTTAAACAGACACATCCTACAGTATACTATTATTATAATCCTATATTATTTTTACAGGACTTTTTTGAGGTTTCTGTAAATGCTGTATTTGGTGTCTTGAATCTCATGCACCATACCTTTAACATGAATTCTTGCCATTTAAATCTACTTCACTAAGAAATGGAAATGGTACATGCTGAAATTGAATTTAGACGTAGAAAGCTGAGCAGGTCATCATCATTTAGGGAACTAAGGGTTTGGGCAGGGTGTAACAGGTGGAATTAGTGCCGGATGCTGTTTTAAACTCTTGACACCGGTTAATGTTTATGGTTTGTTATTGATTGCTCCAACCAAATGGCCTGAAGGTTTTGGGCTATGATTTTGTGTATGTCACATTATGCGGTTTTTATTTACAGTAGCTATAGCCCTTGAATCAGGACATGAACAGTACTGTAGGAAAACTGCTCCACCCCATAATATGCCCACTGTGCTCACCCTTAAGAAAACAAAAAGAAATATGTTAAAAGATTAAAGTAAAAATAAGAGTTTCATTTGGATATATATGAAAATATATGCCAAATGTTTTCAGTTGTGCAGCATTTTAATATACGCTGCTGCATAATGTATCTTATGAAGTATATGATATGACTGTATACTGTATGTCATCATATATGTAAAGCATATGAACAGAAATAACTGATGCATTTATTCATAAACAGAAAATGTAAAACTTTATTAATTTATTTATAATTTGGCATTTTGATTTCTTATTTTGACACGACTTCTGTATGAGTACTGGGAGGTGAGGCTGCTCAGCAGTGTGACTGATTTTCCATTCTCCTGCCTCTAACTCTCAATGCTAATATATATAAAATAGTAATTTTATTATTATTCTCGTTGGGCAGATTAGTGGGAATTAGTGGGAAAGTAGGAACAGCATCAGCCCTGTTTTTGCAGTGAACTGTAGTGGCAGCGGGCTGAGGTTTTTGTCAGTGTTTTCTGGGCTCTCTCTCAGAGAGGGTGATTAGAGAGCTGCCCTGTGTCCCTGACCGCTGCTTTTACCCTGATTTAGTGCTGATTTAGTGAGGACTGCTGAATACGCAGAAAATGGCCTAAGGCAGTATGTGGTGTGACACTGAGCGCCGTCTCCGGTAGTGCGGACGTCTGCTTTTCTGTCACATAGCTTGTCATAGTGAGTACAGGTGCCCGGTTCTCCATGCTGTCTTTACGTGAACTGGATGTCCAACATCCAGCGTCATCATTACCCACAATTCTCTGTTCAGTCAGAGTTCAAAAGCACACACTAAGCCTTGTTAAATCAATGGTATCTCCCACCTGCAAACCAAAGTCCTGTTCAGTTGCAAAGTTTAGTGTGGGGTTTATTCACTACCCTTTTACAAAAAAAAAGCTCAGCTTAGTCAGTTACAACATTTTGCTTTGGCTTTTCAGATCTCATGTTGAAATGAACTGTCCCTCGTGTTGACCATGCAAACCTCCTCACGCAGGTACTCCTTCGCCATTGTGGGCATCAACATCACAGACCTGGCTTATGCACTGCTGGTCAGCGGTGCCCTGAAGACCCATCTGTACAATGTGGCTCCAGAGATGCCCAGCCTCGCCCACTTCCAGCAGACCTTCTGTGAGTGTGCCTGGCCACCACACGTTGACAGGCCGACGCCAACGTGTGCTCTCCATAACGCCCACATGGACATGCTGCTGCTAGCCCGCTGTGCCAAAAGACACAGGCTGCATGCACGGGAAACAGTAATGGCATCTAGCCCCTGGGTGACGTCAGCTCAGTTTGACCATGGTTGATCAGCTCTGTTCCACATATATTTGCTGTACTGTGACACTGCATGCATTATTAAGGTCTGTTTGAGGACCAGCCTTAATATGTAATAGAACCAAAGTACTGAATAGGAGAAATTATGACAAAAGGGACAAAAGGTAACATTCACAAATTAAAAATGCCTAAGGTTCCTGATTGTTTAATGCAATGAAAAAAGAATCTGTGCACTGATGAAAAACTTGAGGAATGTGGTTTGCTTTGTCTTTGTTGCAGAAGCCAAAGCAACAATTCAGGGTTTTATCTTGGGAGTGGGGTATGGCGGGTTGTCATCATAGTGGAGGGCGGCAGCGTAGCATAGTGGTTAAGGAGCAGCACTTGTAAACGAAAGGTTGTCGGTTTGATTCCCCACTGGGGCACTGCTGCTGTACCCTTGGGCAAGGCACTTAACCACAATTGCCTCAGTAAATATCCAGCTGTATAAATGGATAACACTGTAAAGAACTGTAACCAATGTAAGTCGCTCTGGGTAAGAGCGTCTGCTAAATAATGTAATGTTATGAAGGGCAGACATGGCCTTCCTTGCCCCTGTGTTACGGTATATGGTCTGTCTCTTCCATAGGTTCATAGTTCTGTGTCCTAGCTCTCTTTCACACTACCTCTCACCCTTCCCTTAGGTTACCTGATGCAGGAGTTCCATAAGTTCTGGATCGAGGAGGATCCCTCTGACATCATGGAGTTTAACCGTGTCCGTGCCAAGTTCCACAAGAGGGTCCTGAAGCAGCTGAAGAACCCTGACATGACCTTGTGCCCCCACTTTGCTGCCTCTGACCTTCACCTGGTCAACCTGTAGACACATCTCCAACCCCTACCTTCTGACCCCCCTCCCCTCCTCTTTCCCCCCTCCCTCCAGCTGCTTCATGTCACTGCTGCAAGGTTGGCCCCCCCACCAGCTGCTTCATGTCACTGCCGCAAGGTACAACCCCCCCTCCCCCCAGCCTTGCTGCAGCCCCAGGACACCAGCATCACTGAAGACCATGGCGATTGTATGCCTGCATGACAGTGCTGTGCCACATTATTCAGCCATTGTTACTATTATGATTATTATCAGACATTTAGTAGAAAATCAATGCATTTCCTTAGGAGACACTCCTATCCAGACTGACTTGCATAGGTCAAATTTCATCCATATTTCATCCATATACAGCTTGATATTTACTGTGGCAATTCAGATCAAGCACCTTGCCCAGTAGTAGACAACTTCATTCAGAACAGCTGTTATTATGGTATGTAATTAGAAAGCAATCGGGATGTAAAAATACATTTGAAAGAAATCCTAATAATAAAATGTTGCACCCAGCTCAGAATAATAAAAATATGTAGGGAATATGGCAAAGTGTTATGTAAAGAGGCATCTGTTGAGGAGGTGACCAAAGATAAAGTGATTTTGCAGTATTGATGCTGGTTGGCAGTGCTTTCCATCACTGGTCAGCTAGAACAGAGAGAATAAGATGTAAAATAAAGGAGCATAGAAGTGGAACCAACAGTCTCCTGGTAGATGATCACAGCAGATTGGAGGGAAAGTTGGAAGAATAATCAATGGAAGATCCAAGAGCAGAATCCAATCCAAGCCAATCATGTGAAATGCAAGCGTGCGTGCGGCCAGTCACATCACTGGTAACCATTCATGCGTACCAACACAGTAATGATACACGTGTTTCTGTCATAAGAACACATGGAATCCAGCTGTAGGAAGAAATAGCAGAGCCATCAGGCTGAAGCATTTCATTGCCAAAACAATTGAACAGAAACAACTGTGAGAATAGGGGCTTCACCATGTTTTATTTGTGAATGTGACTATGCTAGATTCATGATTGTTTAATGTAACAAAAAGATAATTGCTCTGATGGAAAAATTGAAGAATGTGACATGTTTGTTCTTTGTCCTAGTAGCCAAAGCAATAATTCAAGGTTTGTCTGGCAGAACTGATAACAGCACTGGTGCCTACAGTTCTCTTGGCTTCTCGTTCCTAGGACTCACACACACAACCACACATTAGCATTGGCAAGCTGCACATTGTAAGTTATTTGATTTGAGCATCCAGATCAGTGCTTGCACTTCCATTGTATAGTGCTGTTTTGTTGCACCACGCCACATGTGTTTCTGCTGACGTTTAGGGGATTGTATTTATATTTTTGTAGCGTCACCATTTAAACTTCACATTTGATATGCAATATTACATGAGCATGTTTTGTAACTTGACTTGCTGTCTGTGTATAGACTGGTAAAGCCCTTTAATTTATTTCAGCTTTTAACTGTTACCAATGTTGGTATATTGTCTCGCAGTGATGACCTCACATTAATGGTCACAGGGTCTGCATGCACTTTTTACACAGCTATGATTAAGCTTTTACACACATATTTAGCCACATCTATGGTAAACATGTTAAACTGTCTTCATACAGAGCACTTAAAAAACAGTATCTTTATTTGCCACACCCACTGTATAATTCTCCGGGCAAAGTATTAAGTGAGTGACATTAAAATATGAATGCTTAAGCCTCTCAGCAGTATTGTGTTATGATACTCAAGTGTAAATGTCAGTCTGTTGTGGAAATATGTCATTTTGATGGCGTTGCTCTCATGGCAATTAGAATGTTTCAGCAATCTTTGGTAATTGTGTTCTTGTGCTAATGTAAATACAGTTTAATTAATGACTCCAAAAGGGAATTTGTGTTTTTTTTTAGTTGAAGGGCTTTACTGTAGTGTGCAATAATGATGTAGATGACGTTAGGAATAGTAAATTAATACCTGCTGTATAAACTGCTTTAACAGACAAAATGTGTGTCATCTCACCAGGCCACCAAAACCACTGTGCATGATTGATTCTGTGAGGTCATTGTATTGGCCTTTTTCTGTGATGTTTCTACTGTGAGGCCCAAGTGTTCAGGCAAGACACACCCGAGTAATTCAGACGCTTATGTAATGTGTACAAATTCACTGTACTGTGAGAAAGGGGTAATCATTTATTTATACTAACAACTTAATGTAATAAAACTTGACACCTGAATCGTTTGCTGGGTTCGCTTTTTTATTGCTGAAATTTCAGTGATGACTTGCAGTGTTGGCAAGTGCATATACTAGACTTGTCTCAGAATGGCTATTGAGGACTAGTGTATTTTAATTAATCAACCACTGTTTATCTGTAAAGCATGTCTTGCCAAATACATCAAGCACACACTGTGGAGAATCATGTTGGAAGCGGCACATAGTATTACACAAACAGTACCAAAACAATAGGGGAAGACAGATAAAATCTTTAATACAGTGCTCATTCAAATCGCTTTGCCAAACACTGACTGTATAGTTCTATCCACTTACCAGTTCTTCCAGTGTTGTTGTTATGATGAAGCTATTGCTGTCCAGGGTGCTGAAGTTGTGAGTGAGTGCTGCAACACTGAAAGCTGTTTGCTGTTTTAGGTTTAGATGGTGTAAGTCACTCAGTGCTAATAATATTACTATATTCTGGGATTTAGTATTCAGTTACTTCATTTAGTCATATGTTTGCTTCCTGGGTTTTTAAGGCCTTTAAGGGTTGAACACCCCCCATTATGTTTCTCTTCGTAAATTGTGAATCTCAGGTGAACTTGAGGTTAGAGCGGTAAAATGACCACCCTGTGCTGTAACCCACATCACTATCCTTTTCTCTCTCCATCATTGTGAAACTAAATCATAAAAGATTCAAGTCCAGAATGTTGCCATGGTTGTCTGTTAAGTCTATCAAATTTGCAAAAGACAGACAGTCTAAATTTAAAAAAAGCCAGCAGATTTGGAAAATGGAAGTTTGAAATTTGCAGACTGGTCACACACCATTCTATATACTCCAGTTACTCTCTTCCAGGTGTAAGGGTGGAGTATGGAGATGGACTTCACTGTGATGAGAGTCACTATGGCATCCCTCAATCCTCAGATGTCTTCCTCCCTCTAGTGGTCCATATTGGAATTGCAAAAATGCAGCAGGGGACCAAAAAAAAATTCTTGTGGCGGATGCTTAGTACTGACTGTATTTGGGTGCTACTATTTAAAAAACGAACTAAATGGAAAGACAGTGAGAATATCAACCGAATACCTAGGTATGCTTTCAATCTGAAGACAATTAATGTTACATACAGTATCATACCAGTCAACAGATATCATAGTATATACAAGTATTAACCAGGAAAGTACTGTGATATGGCACAGTATTCCAGTCTGTTGTGTTCAATATGGACCTTTAAGAAGGTAGCTGTGCTGTTGAGGATTGAGGAATTCTGTCGCATGATCTAACATCACAGCAGAGGTATCATCATTTGTGTGTTTTGATTTTGCAACTTTATATAAACAGGTGCAAGCAACAAGACCAATATATTGAACATGTTTTACTGCATTCCAAACACTGTAAAATAGCAAAAGAGGTCCAGGTTCACATCAAGGAGTGGAACAGTATGCTCATTATTGTGGTGATCAGTAAAGCAACTGCAGTACACTGAAAAATATTACAAAGCTGTGTAATATAAGATACTGGATGCTGACTGAATGTTGGATGGTACTGTTCCTCTCTCCCTCATCCCTTTGTTGTCCTTTTAAAGATTCTAATGTTACATGCTGTAATCCTGGATGAGATCTGTGAATACATCCTCTGATTGGCATCTGATTTGGTCTCCAGTTGTTCCATGAGTAAACCTCATGCAGGGTTACAGGGGGTTCTATGCCATCTGTAAGACATGTACCTGTTTTTCCAGTTTTTAAAGCCTCCTTACATTTACATTTATTCATATGGCAGATGCCTTTATCCAAAGGGACTTACAAGTGAGGTAGAGTACAACACAAGCAAAAACCATAAGGAGTCAACAATATTAGAAGCACTGCATAACCAGGTTTCAATGGTTGGCCAGGCAAGGTACAAACTAGCTGGTAAAGCTAACCAGTGCGTTGAACCATTACATTACAATTTTTAAAAATTTTATTTTAAAGTTCAGTAGGAGAAGTTCCTTTAGGGGGTAGTGTTTCAGGTGTGCAGGTGAGAGCAGAGGAGCTGTGTCTTCAGATGTTTCTTGAAGACAGAGAGGGACTTGGCAGAACGTTTGAAGTGTGGAAGTTCATTCCATTATCGGGAGACAATGGCGGAGTAGGTCCTGGATAGTGATTTTATGCTGTGATACGACGGGACAAAAACAAAAGCACATGCACGCAAAAAACAAAAACAAAGACACACCCACACTGACAGACAGGAAAACAGAGAAAAACACAACACAAGCAAGACATCAAGCTGAAGTACTGACACGAACAATCTCAATTAAAACATCAACACTGGTACATTTGTGATGTGTATTGTTCAAATGTGTTTTATCAACAGTCTCCTCTTTTCACTGGATAGCTGAATGTGCTGGAGAAATAGGTGCCACCCTGCAGGGCTCCTAACCCGGTGACCTGTGGCACTTTTTAGGTCCAAATGCGCTTGCGTTAATCAGAATTGGCGCTTTTTATTGTGTTTCCTTATGGTTACGGCATCTGACTGTGATGGTACTAATCTACTTGAAGATGCTTCCCATAATATTCCAAGGCACAACCTCATGACACAACCTTTGTGTTTTAAACACAGTCCTTTGGTCAACTTGTCACTTTTGACAGTTGATGTCACCCCTGAGTGTAAAAAGACATGGCATGATTACTCTACATGAGATAAATGTCTGATTGCTAAAAGCATTCTCAAAATATACATTGGCAGTTCAGGTTAACTGTTCAACAACTCAATACTTCTCAATCAGTTCTGAGGATAACATTTGCACTGATATGCCAGTCAACAACACTGACAACACTGCAGTTAATAATTTCAAAAATCGAACAATTTTAAACATCCTCTTTAAAAGATGGCTTTACAATGTTACAGCAAGAACACAATTTTCAGAGATGAATGCTTCAATACATTTTACAGTATGTATTCAAACAAAGGTATAAATCATTTAGTACAAAGTACTAAGTGAATTTGACATGAGAAAAAAGGCTGCCTCCAAAATGCTTGAGAACCATTGTAGTTAGCTCTAATTTAAATCATTTGATCAGACTACCCACATTTTTATGCATCTGCCAAGAGAAGTGACAGACTTCCTGCTATTTGTCTAGCTCCCATCCTCTGACTTTGACAGCTTTACAGAATACCTATGTTGCAAAATTGTTATGATTTCATTGACCCTGGTTCCTTGCATTTATACTATGTATTACTTTTCTGGTGACCGAGTCCATGTAACAGAGAACAGCCTAACCAAAATCCTGTTTGCCCATCCGCAGGCAGGGGGCAGCAGTGAGGCGACATGAGCAGTGGGTTATGCATTAACAAACTCCACACTGTGTCAACAAGACTAGGTCCAAGAATTCCTATGGGTCACCACACCCTGTCAGTGCAAAAAAAATCACAGACATAACCATGACACAGTGAAGAACATCATCCTCATATCTTCTAGCTCATACACATCTTGAAGGTAACTGACACTGTTATGGCGAACCACATATCCTTGCATTGATTTCTAAATGGATTGACATTTGTAATTACTGCTCTGATTGAAAACTTACATGTACACATCAGTGTGAGTGTGAATCTACATCCCAAATCGGTTTATGAAAATGGAAGAATAAATGATTACAGGTTTGTAATGACATGACACAATGAGATAGTATGTTTGTATATGTGTTAAACAGATAGCTTGTTTTTTTCTCATCTGCTATTACTGATAACAAGCATATGATTAAGCCAGCAATTGAAGTCATCACTTTCTGGTGTAAGGGAGAGGACGAAAATGAGCTGTTATATTATTCATTTTTCATAAGTAAATCCAACCAGAACACTTAATATGATGGAGCAGGGCAAGCTTCAACATTTCATTCTATTTGTACTTCTCTCCATATTCCAAGAATATGAAATTAGAAGGACAAGAGAAAAGGTCTGACTGTTAAGAACTCTTCATTCAAGCACAACCTGTGTGACTCTTGAATACATTTCATTTCAATCTGAGTCAAATGCTGTGCTATTGTGCACAGTGCTGTTATGATTTTTTTTCTATTAAGTAAGCATGAGTATTCAAGACTGGATGACTTTTAGGGTTGGAGCTTATCCAAATTCTGGCACGAGACACTCCCTTGATAAGAAATCAGTCCATCTCATTTGTGTGGTGCAATGTGCACCAGATGTGCAATGAGTACCTTTTTAATGTTAGATTAAAACTGAACTCAGATCTGGTCTCATCCTACATAGTGCAAGCATTGTGATTTTTAAGAAGGAAGTTACCAACTTGGTGCTAGGGAGGCATTTCTCTGACAGTCTTGGTTTTTTGCTGGAGGAACTTTGCAGCTGGCTTGCCCTTCACAAAAGCATTCACTTCTGCTGGCGAGAAAGTATGTCTGTTTCACCAGACCAAGCCCTCATTTGCACCAGACATCCCCTCTGTTGCCATACAGTGCAAAGTGCTATAATTTTTTGAGAAGGAAGTTACCGACTGAGAGCAAGGGAGGCATATATTGGCTCTGGTTTTTCACCAAACAAGTTCAGCAACTCACTTGCGCTCTACAATTGTGCTTGGTTCCACCAGCATAAATTTATATGACTAAGTTAGTATAAAACCGACATTCAGAGAGATAACACCATTTACGAAATGTTTACTATATGGCATTTACTTACCTGTAAAATAAAGTTACACATATGTGCAAATCGAGAAATCTTTAGTACAGGCAAATACAGTAGATATTTGGAATTATAAAGTAAAGACACATAATGTAATGTAACAGGTGATGTTTTCTCTTTTTTCTTTTCCTTCCCTTTCCTTTTTTCTGGTCACTGTCTGTTGATTTAATGTCCCTGCAACTCATCAGAAAAAAATAAAATTTGGTAACAAAACGGTTAGTTCTGAGTTCTTGTTTCTGATGGTGAAATTGCTCTCCAGTGTTGTCATTATTCATCGTCAATTACCAAATGCAGTTGTCTGTGAAGCCCGTCACATTGTTGCAAAACCCTGGAGGTAGGCTACACTAAAGGCAGTGCAACCATCTATGTGAATGGCCTTTTGCTTGCATCAAATGTAATTACATTATACTGTTTGTGCAACAGTCATGGTCACAGTGACCACAAGAAAGAAAAATCAGCCCTTAATATATCACAATTGTAACATCTTAAAGCTTACTTCTTGATGTCTGCACAGAATTGTATACTGATGGTTGTTTAATTTTCTTGTACCTCACTTGTAAGTCGCTTTGGATAAAAGCATCTGCCAAATGAATAAATGTAAAATGTAATTGTAAATTAGGTAGCAACAATACTTTCCTTGTTCATGACTGAAATTCTTTCACAATATTTTTTTCAAATAAGCTCATTAGTATTCTACATATTAATCATGTCTGTGTTAATATTCCCGTTAGTAAACATCTTTCTTGGTAGAATTGCAGCCACTGATATCACAGTTGCATTTGGGATTTTTCAAACCAGTAACAGTATTGTACCAGGTTCCAAGTCATCCTTATATGCTGTAATTCTATTTTTAATGTAATCGATTACATTCTTAATATCAAGAAACTCATTCTTCTGTATGATGATGCCATTCTTACAAGTGGTAACTGTAAATATTGACATCAAGACTGACATTTTAACATGCTATGCAATCTGTGCAATGCATGTGATGCACCTTTAATATAATCTAATTAAATGTTGAATTTTAGTGTTATAAATCTCTTTTTACAGGTCACAACTACAGCATGAAACAGTTGAATACTTGACATGAAGAAAGAATTGAAAGCATGCTGATATTGTCAACTGAATGCAGATGTCTTCATCAGCTATTGTGCTGATTGTTTTGCTGTGAAAGTGTCCCACAATGTCCTACAGATTTGACTAATTTCTGTCACTGAAGTAGTCTGTAGTCTTTAAGAGAAATAGTCTGCCACCCTTTCCAAACCAAACGTAGAGGTAGTGAAATTTACTGAAATGAAACTGACTATATAGATGGTTTTAAAGGAATCTGTTTACTTATAAAGAAGAAGTGATGTATGCGAGTTCCTTTTTCATCTGATTACCACTAAGATGCCATTCTGCTGTGTGACAACACATGTGATCCAACTAGTCTGGTGAGGTTAGGTGATGCTTCAGAGGCATCACACCGAAGACTGAGGTGCACACTTCCTCATAGTCCATGACATTTTCCAGTTGACAGAGAATATGAACTTCACAGAGTTGGATACATAGAGCTTTGTTGTTCAGGTCCTGTTGACACTATGTTTTACAATGGTTAAGCAAAAGAAATCCTCATGTGTTGACCATCTATGGCAAGTTGTTTTAACAGTTATATGTCCTGAACAAGTAGTTGTATTTCAGTTACAAGGGGAAATGTAATTCCTGATGGCAGAAATACACCATTTTTATGGGTTCAGATGGCAATTCCATTTAAATGTGAAAATTATACATCCACATATTACAACTGAATGATTACATGCTTCAATTTTTCGCTTGTGTTGTCTTGTACCTCACTTGTAAGTCGCTTTGGATAAAAGCATCTGCCAAATGAATAAATGTAAAATGTAATTGTAAATTAGGTAGCAACAATACTTTCCTTGTTCATGACTGAAATTCTTTCACAATATTTTTTTCAAATAAGCTCATTAGTATTCTACATATTAATCATGTCTGTGTTAATATTCCCGTTAGTAAACATCTTTCTTGGTAGAATTGCAGCCACTGATATCACAGTTGCATTTGGGATTTTTCAAACCAGTAACAGTATTGTACCAGGTTCCAAGTCATCCTTATATGCTGTAATTCTATTTTTAATGTAATCGATTACATTCTTAATATCAAGAAACTCATTCTTCTGTATGATGATGCCATTCTTACAAGTGGTAACTGTAAATATTGACATCAAGACTGACATTTTAACATGCTATGCAATCTGTGCAATGCATGTGATGCACCTTTAATATAATCTAATTAAATGTTGAATTTTAGTGTTATAAATCTCTTTTTACAGGTCACAACTACAGCATGAAACAGTTGAATACTTGACATGAAGAAAGAATTGAAAGCATGCTGATATTGTCAACTGAATGCAGATGTCTTCATCAGCTATTGTGCTGATTGTTTTGCTGTGAAAGTGTCCCACAATGTCCTACAGATTTGACTAATTTCTGTCACTGAAGTAGTCTGTAGTCTTTAAGAGAAATAGTCTGCCACCCTTTCCAAACCAAACGTAGAGGTAGTGAAATTTACTGAAATGAAACTGACTATATAGATGGTTTTAAAGGAATCTGTTTACTTATAAAGAAGAAGTGATGTATGCGAGTTCCTTTTTCATCTGATTACCACTAAGATGCCATTCTGCTGTGTGACAACACATGTGATCCAACTAGTCTGGTGAGGTTAGGTTATGCTTCAGAGGCATCACACCGAAGACTGAGGTGCACACTTCCTCATAGTCCATGACATTTTCCAGTTGACAGAGAATATGAACTTCACAGAGTTGGATACATAGAGCTTTGTTGTTCAGGTCCTGTTGACACTATGTTTTACAATGGTTAAGCAAAAGAAATCCTCATGTGTTGACCATCTATGGCAAGTTGTTTTAACAGTTATATGTCCTGAACAAGTAGTTGTATTTCAGTTACAAGGGGAAATGTAATTCCTGATGGCAGAAATACACCATTTTTATGGGTTCAGATGGCAATTCCATTTAAATGTGAAAATTATACATCCACATATTACAACTGAATGATTACATGCTTCAATTTTTCGCTTGTGTTGTCTTGTACCTCACTTGTAAGTCGCTTTGGATAAAAGCATCTGCCAAATGAATAAATGTAAAATGTAATTGTAAATTAGGTAGCAACAATACTTTCCTTGTTCATGACTGAAATTCTTTCACAATATTTTTTTCAAATAAGCTCATTAGTATTCTACATATTAATCATGTCTGTGTTAATATTCCCGTTAGTAAACATCTTTCTTGGTAGAATTGCAGCCACTGATATCACAGTTGCATTTGGGATTTTTCAAACCAGTAACAGTATTGTACCAGGTTCCAAGTCATCCTTATATGCTGTAATTCTATTTTTAATGTAATCGATTACATTCTTAATATCAAGAAACTCATTCTTCTGTATGATGATGCCATTCTTACAAGTGGTAACTGTAAATATTGACATCAAGACTGACATTTTAACATGCTATGCAATCTGTGCAATGCATGTGATGCACCTTTAATATAATCTAATTAAATGTTGAATTTTAGTGTTATAAATCTCTTTTTACAGGTCACAACTACAGCATGAAACAGTTGAATACTTGACATGAAGAAAGAATTGAAAGCATGCTGATATTGTCAACTGAATGCAGATGTCTTCATCAGCTATTGTGCTGATTGTTTTGCTGTGAAAGTGTCCCACAATGTCCTACAGATTTGACTAATTTCTGTCACTGAAGTAGTCTGTAGTCTTTAAGAGAAATAGTCTGCCACCCTTTCCAAACCAAACGTAGAGGTAGTGAAATTTACTGAAATGAAACTGACTATATAGATGGTTTTAAAGGAATCTGTTTACTTATAAAGAAGAAGTGATGTATGCGAGTTCCTTTTTCATCTGATTACCACTAAGATGCCATTCTGCTGTGTGACAACACATGTGATCAAACTAGTCTGGTGAGGTTAGGTTATGCTTCAGAGGCATCACACCGAAGACTGAGGTGCACACTTCCTCATAGTCCATGACATTTTCCAGTTGACAGAGAATATGAACTTCACAGAGTTGGATACATAGAGCTTTGTTGTTCAGGTCCTGTTGACACTATGTTTTACAATGGTTAAGCAAAAGAAATCCTCATGTGTTGACCATCTATGGCAAGTTGTTTTAACAGTTATATGTCCTGAACAAGTAGTTGTATTTCAGTTACAAGGGGAAATGTAATTCCTGATGGCAGAAATACACCATTTTTATGGGTTCAGATGGCAATTCCATTTAAATGTGAAAATTATACATCCACATATTACAACTGAATGATTACATGCTTCAATTTTTCGCTTGTGTTGTCTTGTACCTCACTTGTAAGTCGCTTTGGATAAAAGCATCTGCCAAATGAATAAATGTAAAATGTAATTGTAAATTAGGTAGCAACAATACTTTCCTTGTTCATGACTGAAATTCTTTCGCAATATTTTTTTCAAATAAGCTCATTAGTATTCTACATATTAATCATGTCTGTGTTAATATTCCCGTTAGTAAACATCTTTCTTGGTAGAATTGCAGCCACTGATATCACAGTTGCATTTGGGATTTTTCAAACCAGTAACAGTATTGTACCAGGTTCCAAGTCATCCTTATATGCTGTAATTCTATTTTTAATGTAATCGATTACATTCTTAATATCAAGAAACTCATTCTTCTGTATGATGATGCCATTCTTACAAGTGGTAACTGTAAATATTGACATCAAGACTGACATTTTAACATGCTATGCAATCTGTGCAATGCATGTGATGCACCTTTAATATAATCTAATTAAATGTTGAATTTTAGTGTTATAAATCTCTTTTTACAGGTCACAACTACAGCATGAAACAGTTGAATACTTGACATGAAGAAAGAATTGAAAGCATGCTGATATTGTCAACTGAATGCAGATGTCTTCATCAGCTATTGTGCTGATTGTTTTGCTGTGAAAGTGTCCCACAATGTCCTACAGATTTGACTAATTTCTGTCACTGAAGTAGTCTGTAGTCTTTAAGAGAAATAGTCTGCCACCCTTTCCAAACCAAACGTAGAGGTAGTGAAATTTACTGAAATGAAACTGACTATATAGATGGTTTTAAAGGAATCTGTTTACTTATAAAGAAGAAGTGATGTATGCGAGTTCCTTTTTCATCTGATTACCACTAAGATGCCATTCTGCTGTGTGACAACACATGTGATCCAACTAGTCTGGTGAGGTTAGGTTATGCTTCAGAGGCATCACACCGAAGACTGAGGTGCACACTTCCTCATAGTCCATGACATTTTCCAGTTGACAGAGAATATGAACTTCACAGAGTTGGATACATAGAGCTTTGTTGTTCAGGTCCTGTTGACACTATGTTTTACAATGGTTAAGCAAAAGAAATCCTCATGTGTTGACCATCTATGGCAAGTTGTTTTAACAGTTATATGTCCTGAACAAGTAGTTGTATTTCAGTTACAAGGGGAAATGTAATTCCTGATGGCAGAAATACACCATTTTTATGGGTTCAGATGGCAATTCCATTTAAATGTGAAAATTATACATCCACATATTACAACTGAATGATTACATGCTTCAATTTTTCGCTTGTGTTGTCTTGTACCTCACTTGTAAGTCGCTTTGGATAAAAGCATCTGCCAAATGAATAAATGTAAAATGTAATTGTAAATTAGGTAGCAACAATACTTTCCTTGTTCATGACTGAAATTCTTTCACAATATTTTTTTCAAATAAGCTCATTAGTATTCTACATATTAATCATGTCTGTGTTAATATTCCCGTTAGTAAACATCTTTCTTGGTAGAATTGCAGCCACTGATATCACAGTTGCATTTGGGATTTTTCAAACCAGTAACAGTATTGTACCAGGTTCCAAGTCATCCTTATATGCTGTAATTCTATTTTTAATGTAATCGATTACATTCTTAATATCAAGAAACTCATTCTTCTGTATGATGATGCCATTCTTACAAGTGGTAACTGTAAATATTGACATCAAGACTGACATTTTAACATGCTATGCAATCTGTGCAATGCATGTGATGCACCTTTAATATAATCTAATTAAATGTTGAATTTTAGTGTTATAAATCTCTTTTTACAGGTCACAACTACAGCATGAAACAGTTGAATACTTGACATGAAGAAAGAATTGAAAGCATGCTGATATTGTCAACTGAATGCAGATGTCTTCATCAGCTATTGTGCTGATTGTTTTGCTGTGAAAGTGTCCCACAATGTCCTACAGATTTGACTAATTTCTGTCACTGAAGTAGTCTGTAGTCTTTAAGAGAAATAGTCTGCCACCCTTTCCAAACCAAACGTAGAGGTAGTGAAATTTACTGAAATGAAACTGACTATATAGATGGTTTTAAAGGAATCTGTTTACTTATAAAGAAGAAGTGATGTATGCGAGTTCCTTTTTCATCTGATTACCACTAAGATGCCATTCTGCTGTGTGACAACACATGTGATCCAACTAGTCTGGTGAGGTTAGGTTATGCTTCAGAGGCATCACACCGAAGACTGAGGTGCACACTTCCTCATAGTCCATGACATTTTCCAGTTGACAGAGAATATGAACTTCACAGAGTTGGATACATAGAGCTTTGTTGTTCAGGTCCTGTTGACACTATGTTTTACAATGGTTAAGCAAAAGAAATCCTCATGTGTTGACCATCTATGGCAAGTTGTTTTAACAGTTATATGTCCTGAACAAGTAGTTGTATTTCAGTTACAAGGGGAAATGTAATTCCTGATGGCAGAAATACACCATTTTTATGGGTTCAGATGGCAATTCCATTTAAATGTGAAAATTATACATCCACATATTACAACTGAATGATTACATGCTTCAATTTTTCGCTTGTGTTGTCTTGTACCTCACTTGTAAGTCGCTTTGGATAAAAGCATCTGCCAAATGAATAAATGTAAAATGTAATTGTAAATTAGGTAGCAACAATACTTTCCTTGTTCATGACTGAAATTCTTTCACAATATTTTTTTCAAATAAGCTCATTAGTATTCTACATATTAATCATGTCTGTGTTAATATTCCCGTTAGTAAACATCTTTCTTGGTAGAATTGCAGCCACTGATATCACAGTTGCATTTGGGATTTTTCAAACCAGTAACAGTATTGTACCAGGTTCCAAGTCATCCTTATATGCTGTAATTCTATTTTTAATGTAATCGATTACATTCTTAATATCAAGAAACTCATTCTTCTGTATGATGATGCCATTCTTACAAGTGGTAACTGTAAATATTGACATCAAGACTGACATTTTAACATGCTATGCAATCTGTGCAATGCATGTGATGCACCTTTAATATAATCTAATTAAATGTTGAATTTTAGTGTTATAAATCTCTTTTTACAGGTCACAACTACAGCATGAAACAGTTGAATACTTGACATGAAGAAAGAATTGAAAGCATGCTGATATTGTCAACTGAATGCAGATGTCTTCATCAGCTATTGTGCTGATTGTTTTGCTGTGAAAGTGTCCCACAATGTCCTACAGATTTGACTAATTTCTGTCACTGAAGTAGTCTGTAGTCTTTAAGAGAAATAGTCTGCCACCCTTTCCAAACCAAACGTAGAGGTAGTGAAATTTACTGAAATGAAACTGACTATATAGATGGTTTTAAAGGAATCTGTTTACTTATAAAGAAGAAGTGATGTATGCGAGTTCCTTTTTCATCTGATTACCACTAAGATGCCATTCTGCTGTGTGACAACACATGTGATCCAACTAGTCTGGTGAGGTTAGGTTATGCTTCAGAGGCATCACACCGAAGACTGAGGTGCACACTTCCTCATAGTCCATGACATTTTCCAGTTGACAGAGAATATGAACTTCACAGAGTTGGATACATAGAGCTTTGTTGTTCAGGTCCTGTTGACACTATGTTTTACAATGGTTAAGCAAAAGAAATCTTCATGTGTTGACCATCTATGGCAAGTTGTTTTAACAGTTATATGTCCTGAACAAGTAGTTGTATTTCAGTTACAAGGGGAAATGTAATTCCTGATGGCAGAAATACACCATTTTTATGGGTTCAGATGGCAATTCCATTTAAATGTGAAAATTATACATCCACATATTACAACTGAATGATTACATGCTTCAATTTTTCGCTTGTGTTGTCTTGTACCTCACTTGTAAGTCGCTTTGGATAAAAGCATCTGCCAAATGAATAAATGTAAAATGTAATTGTAAATTAGGTAGCAACAATACTTTCCTTGTTCATGACTGAAATTCTTTCGCAATATTTTTTTCAAATAAGCTCATTAGTATTCTACATATTAATCATGTCTGTGTTAATATTCCCGTTAGTAAACATCTTTCTTGGTAGAATTGCAGCCACTGATATCACAGTTGCATTTGGGATTTTTCAAACCAGTAACAGTATTGTACCAGGTTCCAAGTCATCCTTATATGCTGTAATTCTATTTTTAATGTAATCGATTACATTCTTAATATCAAGAAACTCATTCTTCTGTATGATGATGCCATTCTTACAAGTGGTAACTGTAAATATTGACATCAAGACTGACATTTTAACATGCTATGCAATCTGTGCAATGCATGTGATGCACCTTTAATATAATCTAATTAAATGTTGAATTTTAGTGTTATAAATCTCTTTTTACAGGTCACAACTACAGCATGAAACAGTTGAATACTTGACATGAAGAAAGAATTGAAAGCATGCTGATATTGTCAACTGAATGCAGATGTCTTCATCAGCTATTGTGCTGATTGTTTTGCTGTGAAAGTGTCCCACAATGTCCTACAGATTTGACTAATTTCTGTCACTGAAGTAGTCTGTAGTCTTTAAGAGAAATAGTCTGCCACCCTTTCCAAACCAAACGTAGAGGTAGTGAAATTTACTGAAATGAAACTGACTATATAGATGGTTTTAAAGGAATCTGTTTACTTATAAAGAAGAAGTGATGTATGCGAGTTCCTTTTTCATCTGATTACCACTAAGATGCCATTCTGCTGTGTGACAACACATGTGATCCAACTAGTCTGGTGAGGTTAGGTTATGCTTCAGAGGCATCACACCGAAGACTGAGGTGCACACTTCCTCATAGTCCATGACATTTTCCAGTTGACAGAGAATATGAACTTCACAGAGTTGGATACATAGAGCTTTGTTGTTCAGGTCCTGTTGACACTATGTTTTACAATGGTTAAGCAAAAGAAATCCTCATGTGTTGACCATCTATGGCAAGTTGTTTTAACAGTTATATGTCCTGAACAAGTAGTTGTATTTCAGTTACAAGGGGAAATGTAATTCCTGATGGCAGAAATACACCATTTTTATGGGTTCAGATGGCAATTCCATTTAAATGTGAAAATTATACATCCACATATTACAACTGAATGATTACATGCTTCAATTTTTCGCTTGTGTTGTCTTGTACCTCACTTGTAAGTCGCTTTGGATAAAAGCATCTGCCAAATGAATAAATGTAAAATGTAATTGTAAATTAGGTAGCAACAATACTTTCCTTGTTCATGACTGAAATTCTTTCACAATATTTTTTTCAAATAAGCTCATTAGTATTCTACATATTAATCATGTCTGTGTTAATATTCCCGTTAGTAAACATCTTTCTTGGTAGAATTGCGGCCACTGATATCACAGTTGCATTTGGGATTTTTCAAACCAGTAACAGTATTGTACCAGGTTCCAAGTCATCCTTATATGCTGTAATTCTATTTTTAATGTAATCGATTACATTCTTAATATCAAGAAACTCATTCTTCTGTATGATGATGCCATTCTTACAAGTGGTAACTGTAAATATTGACATCAAGACTGACATTTTAACATGCTATGCAATCTGTGCAATGCATGTGATGCACCTTTAATATAATCTAATTAAATGTTGAATTTTAGTGTTATAAATCTCTTTTTACAGGTCACAACTACAGCATGAAACAGTTGAATACTTGACATGAAGAAAGAATTGAAAGCATGCTGATATTGTCAACTGAATGCAGATGTCTTCATCAGCTATTGTGCTGATTGTTTTGCTGTGAAAGTGTCCCACAATGTCCTACAGATTTGACTAATTTCTGTCACTGAAGTAGTCTGTAGTCTTTAAGAGAAATAGTCTGCCACCCTTTCCAAACCAAACGTAGAGGTAGTGAAATTTACTGAAATGAAACTGACTATATAGATGGTTTTAAAGGAATCTGTTTACTTATAAAGAAGAAGTGATGTATGCGAGTTCCTTTTTCATCTGATTACCACTAAGATGCCATTCTGCTGTGTGACAACACATGTGATCCAACTAGTCTGGTGAGGTTAGGTTATGCTTCAGAGGCATCACACCGAAGACTGAGGTGCACACTTCCTCATAGTCCATGACATTTTCCAGTTGACAGAGAATATGAACTTCACAGAGTTGGATACATAGAGCTTTGTTGTTCAGGTCCTGTTGACACTATGTTTTACAATGGTTAAGCAAAAGAAATCCTCATGTGTTGACCATCTATGGCAAGTTGTTTTAACAGTTATATGTCCTGAACAAGTAGTTGTATTTCAGTTACAAGGGGAAATGTAATTCCTGATGGCAGAAATACACCATTTTTATGGGTTCAGATGGCAATTCCATTTTTCTTGTTCCATCCGTTTTCAATAATTTATAATGATGATATTCAGAAGAGCTGGTCTTAATGCAAGTAAATAACTTGATAACAAAGAGGTCCTTCAAAATATGCAGATATTGTTGCCAGTAGTGTACATGAAATGAAGGACACTGGTGAATTGGATTGTTTTCAAAACAGAAATATAGGGTGTCAGCATAATACAAGAAGTCCTCAGGAGGAAGTCCTCACGTGGCAAAATGATGACATACAAAGGACATTAACCAGTGTGACCAATAATAAGGAAGTTGGCATGATATAAGAGATACAGCAGAAGGAAAGTGTTTTTGACTCGAGTGAAGCCAGTTGCTACCTGAGAGAGACAGAGTCTTAGCCAGCACAGTAGGTGAGTCCTTTTCACTTTCTTCTGAAAAACAACATCTCTCCTTTTGGGGGTCACTAAACCTACCAAACAGTGTAAAAAAAGTACTTGCATTTAGCTGCACGAGTGAAGGTTAAGAACATATTTTTTTATACTGTATTATTTTCTTAATCTGCTTTTGTCTGTTGTCAGCACTGTGGTGACCTTATTATACGCCCTTATGTAAGTCACCTTCGAAAAGATCATCTGTCATATAAATTCACGTAAATGTGAATGTGATTGAATTTAAGATTTTGCATGCCTGCTCAAAGCAGTTTTTTCTTGGATGAGGTATGACCAGAGGTGTAAAGAGTACTAAATTATTTTACTCAAGTAAAAGTACTGTTGCTATGGTGAAATTGTACTAAAGTAAAAGTAAAATTACTTGTGTAAAAATCCACTCAAATAAAAGTAAAAAGTAACTTATTTAAGATTTACTTTGAGTAAAAGTTACTTACTTACTTAGTTACTTTTTTTTAAACTGTGTGGTTGGTGAGGTTCAGATAGATTGTCTTCTAGGACCTTTCCCAGGTAATGCAGACAGGGCAAGAGCATATATATAACGTTATTTTTTAATTTCAGATCACCTTTATAAAATAAAGTGCATTAACAAATTAAATTAAAACATAAAACATTGCATAAATATTTTTAAATGGAATAAAAAATAAACATGATATAAAATAAAGTATACTAACAAATTAAAATCAATTGCCTCTTCCAAGGACGTTAATTCTTGTCATTGGATTTAAAACATGTGTGGCGACAGACTTAATGAGACCAATCATTGAAGTTTCTAAAAGCCTGAGCGGGTCTCCTTGCTCAGCTTCAAAAGCCCTCACAGCTGCTTGGACTTCTGATAGAACCGACCTTAAAAATGTTAGGTATAGTACATTCTGAGGGTCACTGTACACTACATAAAGTGTCTCCGCCATGTAGCAATGCTCAGAAGACTTTGTAAGGCCAAAGTGCAGCTTCACCTCATCCCACTGGTTCAGGATGCGGTCAACTGCGGGCTCAATGGACAGCCACCGTGTTGCACACACCTGAGTGATTTGTAGGGGCTTTTCGCCAATGTTTATTGTCTCATAGACTGCCCTGTAAGCATCCCTCCATGAAGAAGACACAGAAAACCAATTATATGTCTCCCTCACAAGGTACTCCACACTTCTTGGTATGGTGTCATGTGATACATGGCTGACAGCTAGCTGGAGAGAATGGCACACACATCTAGTGAGCACAAGACTGGACAGGCCATACTCATCTCGAAGGACTTTGTAAACACCATTATTTATGTCAGTCATTACAGAGACATTGTCTGTCCCAATGCCAGTCAAATGTTCCTTTTTTAAACCACATTTGACCAGAAAATCCATTAATGCAGTCGCAATAGCCCTAGCACCACCACTCGTTAATGCTCAACCAAACCAAGATATGTGTGGAGTTGACCTGATTTTTATTCTCACTTAAGTCACTAAATGCTGCTTTGCAGGCTTCCCCCAAATGATCTATGATTAGCAACGAGCAGGGGCACCTGAAGGATTTCTTAGGATACGCACAGAAAACTGACCACGCACGTGAACGTGCACGTGCACGTACGCACGCACACACACACACATCGAGAGAGAGAAACGCCACTGACTGATTAATGAATAATGAAATCTGGCCTACCTATCTGAAGTTTACCCTCCTTCTCCCGGTCGCATCGAATTGTTCGCGCACTTCTTCACTGTCTATTTTCATTTCAGGATGAATGCTCGTAAGGGCAAGTCCAGTGAGTCTGCCCTCTGTCATCGTCGTAGCGGTGACAACAGACCAGACATTGATCACATAGCCTAATTGAAGAGCGTTTAGCCGGAGGAGAATATATGAAGTGGACTTGCACATGATCTGTGAAAATCAATAAACACTCAGAGGTGGTCACCATGTCATGCCTGGTACTTAATAAAGTCGGTGTATCACAGTTTGTTGTTTGTTTTATAGCTACTTTCCTCAGTGCAGGTGACTAGCAAGCTAACTTTAGCTTGCAAGCTAGCATGCCAAATGATACACCTAGTTAGCAAGCTAATTTCTGCTTCGATAGAAATTGAAAAAAAGCACAATAAATGCCAAATGTTAATAAATGCTCAGGCTATTACGATCATACAAAATGGTATATACTTTAACAATTGTGTCACCTTTTACATGTTATATTTAGCGTAAAAGCCTGGCACAGTAATGTGCCGATCTCCATCAGAGACATATGTAGGCGTAGACATTTCTTGGCGTAGGGGATCGCGTCATTTCCTGGCGCGTGGTTCATGGAGACTATTTTTAAACTCTGTAACGGAGACAATTTAAATTGTAGCGAAGTAAAATACCTCAACATAAACATACTTAAGTAAAAGTAAAATTAGTTTTAAAAAAGTACACAAAAAAATCAACTTTGTTACAGTAACGAGAGTAATTGTAATTCGTTACTTCCATCCCTGGGTATAACTCACTATATTTATATTAATTCTTTGGAATAAAGTGTTGAATAGATAACCATATATTGCAGTGGTAAAGGAGCTGGTTGTATTAATAGAAATCTGCAGGTGTACTGAGTGTGCTGTACCCATAGGTAAGGTGTTTAAATTAAATGGCTTTTTAAAATATCCTACGGAATAGGTGCACAATATGTGAAATATGAACTGTGGTAATTGCTGTGTACATGGACTGTAAAATCTTCTTATGTATAGTGCTTTCAGTAGACCAGCCACAAGAATTGCTCTGTTTAATGTGTGTATTATTAAATTTAGGTTTATTGTGATCAGGTTTCACTATGTGCTGGTGCTGGAACTGGTGTTCTATGGGATGTTTTACCACACATTTTCAAATTTTACAGTAATAAGAAAGATTTGCTTTCTCTCTCTGTCTCTCAATATATATTCTATTAGTTTCATGTTAATGGCAACAATAATTGTGACCCGACGCGAGTAAACCCTCCACATTTACATTTACATTTATTTATTTAGCAGACGCTTTTATCCAAAGCGACTTACAAAAGTGCATACAGTAAGTATAGCGACAGTATGGGGACAGGATGTGTACCGTTCCACATGAGACAGTTCTCAGCTGAGAGCAAGGCCTGTTTGAGGACACATCAGATTTGTACAGCTACAGCGTATAGGGCAACTAATACGATACACCTTCAAACAGCAAACTTCAACAACTTGAAAACAACAACGTGAAAAACGAGATAGTGGTGGATTCAAATTTCTTAAGTGCTTATCTATCATCACCCTTCTTTTTGAAACTGAAAGTGATCTGTAAATATGAAAAAAAAACCAATAAATATCAAGGCAAGTTGGTCCTCCGAGAACTGACAGGGGAGAAAACGTCGTCGATTTCCTATTATGTTTCATTATTAAAACAAGCGCTGGCATATCTTATGCTTCCGTCTTTTAATACAGTCGTGCAGTTCAAGATCACCCACTCACATTCGCTGTGGTGTCAATTTGCAACACAAAGCCATTTTGATAAAAATGTAACTTAAACAATACTGGATTTATGACTGAAACCAGAAGGAATGGCCTTGAGTGCTTTCTTTTTCTTTGGTGTGAGTTTTGATACTTTCTTCTTCTGTGGTGGGAGTTTCGATACTTTCTTCTTTTGTGGTGTCGTAACATAATGCTGAGCATTCATTGGTTCTTGAGGGGGTTCAGATGCACCTTGTCCTGTCTGACTCGGAAGGTGAGGACAGCAATGACGAAGAAAGCATTCCGGACTTGGACAAAAGTATGGTTTGTGAAAGTGATCACGAAGCGGATTTCGAAGAACCATCAGAGGATGTACCGTTCGCTGTTGTGACTGACGAAGCTGAAGATGCCATCAAGTTCGTTGACTTCATTGACTCTGAGTGTGACCAAAAAATGGAGGCAATCCTCAATTTCACCTGCGGTTGCGGTCGAAGGCGAAAAGAAAACTCAAAACTCGGATACGAATCCTGTTCAAAGAAACTCTTACGAACGCATATACGAACTACGCAGTATGATCAGCGCATTGTCACAGTTGGAAAAGGCCGTGTTCATCATCGGACAACTTTTCAGTAACGAGAGAAGGAGTGACATGACGAACGACAACAAACGAATTGCCACCAAGAGAAAGCATCAGTGGACTCAGTATACTATTGTACTGTATGGATGTACTGTACTTTTTATTTTGTGTCATGTATGTTGTGAAATTGTTTTAGCATTTCAATAAAAGTTTCTTATTCACAAATTCAGAGTATCTAGCTCTTCTTTCATGTGCCTAGAGAAACACTGTGGCTGAAACAATTGCTAAACTCCTCCCAGGTAGTCCTCCAACTATTCAAATGCAAACTAACACCCACAATGAACAATGGCAAGGATTTTCCAACCATCAGCAGCCATTAGTCCTCCAGCCTTTCATAGTCAATTGCATACTGGGATAGTTTGTCTGTCACAGCTGAGTAGGTGAGAATGACAGCAGAAGAGAAAAGGGCTGATTTCTCAGAAGTGTGGTTTGCAAAGTCATGATATTCTATTGAGCATTACGGCCAAAATATTTGGTCAATCTTGGCAAGTGATGCTTCATTTTGTAGGTCTGAATCTGTACTTTATTATCTTGTGATAAAACAAAAATGGCAATTTTGCGAATGTGCCCCTAAATCATGCGTGCGGTCACAATTACTGTTTGGATTCTGCTATGAAAGATGTTTTAAAATCAACACCTCGATATGTGAGTTTTTAAAGCAACCTGAGACATCAAACAGGTTTTTGTAGATGTCAAATAATTTATGAATTGCAGGCTCATCACTCACAGAGACTGCAAAGTTGTATAATTTGGAAAGGGGAATGGTGGAGAAAATCACAATGGTATATGTAAAACAAGAAAAAAAATGCCTCTAATGACTTAGTTGCTAAAAATCACAAAACAATGGCCTCTGAAATGACCACACATCTGAATCTCTCACCAAAAACTGTAGGTTGTGAACTTCACAAAACTGATATTTTTGGCAGGGCTGCTATTCTGAACCTGCCTGTAACCAAGACCACTGCGCAACGAAGCACAGCCTGGTATAATGAGCACAAAACCTTGACTTCTGAGTGGAGGAAGAAAGCAATATGGCGTGATGAGTCATCTTTTTGTCTTTCTCCTACATATAGACAGGTTTATATTAGCAGAAAGCCAAAGGAAGCCTTCAACCCACATTGCCCATTCCCACCTATTAAACATGGTGGTGTTATGGTATGGGCAGTCATCTCATTGGGTCCAATTATTACTCTGCATGCTAGAATTATGGCCAAGGAATGAGTAACCAGGTGCACCCTATGATGCAAGCATTGTTTCTTGAAGATGTTCCCATATTCCAAGACAGTAAATTTCCCATACACTTGATAAATCGATTCAAGAGTGGTTTCATGAATACTAGGAAATCCTTCCATGCCCTCTTCAATCACCATATCTAAACATTGAATATTTATGGAAGCTCTGGAATGTAGAGTGTGGGATAGATTTCCATCTCCTTCATCTCAAAGAATTCAAGGCTCTCCTTTTTGGAAGAATGGTCTAATATCCCACTAGAAACACTAAAAAATATGCATAACAGCAGTCCCAGAAGGACAGAGGCTGTCCTGATGGCACAGGCTGGTCCAGCTCCTAATTGGTTAAGAAATATCCTTATGTTGTTTGGTATTTCCATTTTTTTGCCTTTATATTATTTATATAGTCCCAACAAACCCCATCAAATTCACTCAACCCTTTGTGAATTTTATTAAAATATTTTGGAATCAGAGATACAATTTTATAGACAGTATAAAACATTTGGGTGCACTTGATACTTTAAATTAAGTGAGGGATACATTACCTAAATTGTAAAGGAAAATCACCAGGCCAGAATGGTACTCCTGTAGACCTTAACTTTGTGTTTTTACATCATTTAGCTCCTTTTGTTTCAGACATGAATTCAATTTTCAGTTGACAAGGGGTTGTTCTAGAAAAAGAAAAATACAGCTTTAATTTTCCTTTAATTCAAAAAGGGAAAAACCTGCTTACTATTTATCAGCCTTTCCATCAGATGGATGCAGATGTTGAAATATACTGTAAGTACTATCACACTGTTTTGTGAAACTGGCATTGTTAATGACTGATTGGGTTTGGCTGCTGATGACTAGCAATGACTTCTTCACAGTCTTTGCTTCATTTGCCATTTTGCTTCATATATTGACAGCTCCTATGCAGTACTCTCATTAGAAAGCAAAATGCAGCAAAATGGCATTTGATAAGTAGGAATGGGAATATCTCTGGCAAATTCTCAAAGGGATGGGATATTATTCATACATTTTATAAAACTAGTTGTATCAATTTTAGTGACAAGCAATGATGGGTCAGCTCAGATTTCTATACACCACTTATCATTTCCTATAAGTTTCCCAAGGCTGACTGTTGTCTCCCCTTCAGTTTGTCATTTAATGCTTCCTGCATATGGAGGTTGAAAGCTGTCTTATTTAAAAATAAATGGATGAATGCATGTATGTATTTGTGTTTCTACATTTTTAATGTATTTCTGGCTTCTGGGGCACCAGCGTAGCATAGTGGTTAAGGAGCAGGACTCATAACCGAAAGGTTGCCAGTTTGATTCCCCGCTGGGGCACTGTTGCTGTGCCCTTTGGCAAGGTACTTAACCCACAATTGCCTCAGTAAATATCTAGCTCTATAAATGGATAACATTGTAAAAAACTGTGACCAATGTAAGTCGCTCTGGATAAGAGTGTCTGCTAAACGCCAATAATGTAAGTAATGTAATGGTTTCGATATGATACATTACATTACAAGCATTTAGCAGACACTTATCCAGAGTGACTTCCATCACAAGAAGTGTATCCATTCAATTTAAATGAGCAACAGTGTCAGACCAGGCTCACAACACTCCCAGATCAGTGAATTTGAGCATGACACCATTCAAGCCCTACCCCAAGTTAACTTGTGCACTCTGACAAAAGGCAAGTATACTATGATACAACAGTCCCTAGAACACAAATTCATCATACATCATAATACTACACATAAAATTAACATCAAGTGCAACAAGTAGCAGGTGTTGGGGGTGGGGATAGAAGTGGAACTGAGATGCAGTCTGAAGAGGTGGGTCTTCAGACTGCATCAGAAGAAGGCCAGTGATTCTGCTGTCCTAACCCCCATGGGGAGTTCATTTCACCACTGAGGGACCAGGACAGACAGGGATTGTGTCTGAGAAGAGTGACCCCATTGGGTTGCTACAGTCAGTTACAATATTTTCTATAGGTCTATAAGACAAGCAGAGCATAAACAGGTATTCAAAAATAATCCTCCTTCTCATCACAACAGTGAAAAACCTGGAAGTGGGTAATTAATGTAAAATGTAAATCAACAAACATTTGACTGACATTTGATCAACAAGAAATTAGCATCTCAGGTTGTTTGTTGAGTTTCTTAGTGGTGAAAATTTATTGTAGCTTTCAGAGTGTTGTGTTATATTGTGACATTTGGAATAAATGGCTATTCCTGTCATCTGGGCTTCCAACCCCTGGGAAAAGTCAGGACATGTTGGCTAACTAAGTGGCTACATGCAAGCATCGATCCTTGAGCACATCCAGTACTTGGCTGGCTAAAGTGCTGCTGCATGGTGTTAGCAGTAACTGCAGAAGATTTTACTGAACTGAGAGGCATGGACAAAAGTCACAAAAATATCATGCTGCAACATCCTGTATTATTTGTGAGAGAGGGTTCGGAACAATCATAGAGACCACAAGGCGTAGAGTCAATCATCATATTGGTTTCTCAGATCTGCTACGCCTGCCCATGTGCACTCCACCAATGGTGTGTTACAATTACATTAAAATGGCTTTCTATATTAACATATTGTGCACAATCATACAGAAATAAATGTAGAATAGAAATACAGAAATAAATAAATATAGAAATACATAAATGAATAAATGTGGAAATAAATTAACAACTTTTTTATTTAGACAGGCAAGAGAAATATACAAAATTTATTGCATAAATAAACAATTCATTACATAAATTATTACATAAAAAAACACCATAACAGTACAAATGTGATTCAAATGTTGCATTTTTTACTGTTTTATATTGAGTGAGTGTGTTAGTTGTGTGTGTATGCAAATGTGTGTATAGTATGGCTGCATTTTCTCAAGATTGGAATCTAAACCTTGGCTCTTTCACTTGCAGGTACAATCACTTGCTTCACACTTTCAAGAAAGCTTCATTAAAGCCACAAGATGGGTAAGCCATTAATGGAGAAGCCCAACAGAAAATTCCATACAAGTCTCCTTTTCTCTTATACTTACAACACATTGCAGTAAAGTGTGGGTTAACTGGGATGCCACTTGCAAAGTTGGTGGTGTGTAATTAAATTCGTAGAGCGTTACATTACATTACATATACATAACAGAAAGTCTTATCCAGAGCAACTTCCAGCATAACAGAAAATAAGGGTATCCATTCAATTTGAATGAACAACAGTGCCAGACCAGACTCACAACACTCCCAGACCAGTGAGTATGAGCATAACACTATTCGAGCCCTATATCCTATACAATACTCTCATCAGAAAGCAAAATGCAGCAACATGGCATTTGATAAATTGGAATGGGAATATCTCTGGCAAATTCTGAGTCTGTGTCAGAAGAAGACCAGTGATTCTGCTGTCCTTACCCCCGTGGGGAGTTCATTCCACCACTGAGGCACCAGGACAGACAGGGATTGTGTCTGAGAAGAGTGACCCTGCCGGGTCGGGACAGTCAGTTGCCCTATAGATGCAGAACGCAGCGATCTTGAGGGAACATAGGGATTGAAGACAGGTCGTAGGTATGAGGGGGCTGTCCCATTCACTGTCCTGTATGCCAGCGCCAAGGTTTTGAACTTGATGGAAGCGATAACAGGAAGCCAGTGATATGAGGAGCTAACTTGACTATGTTTAAGGAGATTGTAGACAAGTTGTGCAGCTGCATTTTGGATTAGTTGTAGAGGTTTGATTGCACACACAAGAAGGCAAGCAAAGAGGGAGTTGCAGTAGTCCAGGTGTGACCGGACTAGGGCCTGAACTAGGAGCTGCGTTGAATACGTAGTGAGATAGGGGAGGATCTTTCAGATGTTGTACTGTGGGAGGAGATGCCGGAGCCAAGAGATTGCATGTAAAGGGAGAAGAGGAGGGGCCGAGTAAAGAGCCTTGAGGGACATCCTTAGACATGCTGTGTGGTCTGGACAACCCACCATTCCAGAACACCCTGAAGGAGCATCCAGAGAGATGGATCCAGCTGTTTGCTTGCCTTGTATCAAGGTTTCAGAGACTGCTTCTCGTGATAACCAGCAGGCGTCCCCGTGATTGTGAGAGTGTGAGGCTGGGTACCAGTGCATGGGTGTTGTGCTTAATATGGTTATCTAAGAATAGAATAGAATATCTAAGAACTGAAGAGCACTGTACAGTGTGTCAGGTGGTAGAGAAGCAAGGTGCTTGTAGCAACCATATTCTGTGCATCGGATCAATGAACACATTAATCATGTCCTTCTCTACTAAAGGGTCAACTGAGCTGAAGATTGTGCTTCTTGGGAAAACCGGTGCCGGAAAGAGCAGCGCAGGAAACACAATTCTGGAACAAAAGTTACCGAAAGACAGTTACAAAAAGTTTGAGCAATCAAGCTCTGCTACATCCCTAACACTAGATTGTACATGTTTTGAAGGGGAAGCTAATGGGGAAAAAATTAAAATCATTGACACACCTGGGATCTTTGACACTGACAGGTCTGAGAAAGATCTGAAATATGCATTAGTATCATGTTTAACTGAGTGTGCCCCAGGACCTCATGCCTTCATCATAGTGCTGAAAGTAGATCGACACACCAAAGAGGAGGAAGATGCCTTGAAAAAGATACAGAAGTGGTTTGGGAAGGAAGCCCTCAAGCATGCAATTGTCCTTTTCACCCATGGTGACAAGCTTGATGATGACAGGACCATTGAAACTCATATACAAGCAAATGATCACTTGAGAGATTTTGTTAAAAGCTGTGGAAATCGAGCTCATGTCATTGACTGTAAGTACTGGGGCAATCCAATGGTTGCACATTTACTGGTAAAAATGGAAGACCTGATGAGACAGAGCACATTGGTTAACCCAGAAGCAAGATCGCAGGTGGACGCAATCATAGAGGTACTAGAATTAGCGAGGCAAATTCCATCAACATCAAGACTGGAATCAACAGCTGCCACAGAACAAGATGAAGGAGCAGAAAGGGAAAGAAGCAGCAACAGGAACAGTAATCCTACATACAGGAGCAACAGATTTCAGGTTTCAGAGCTGTTTTCAACTATAGATAAGATAAGGAAAGATAATGGGGGTAAGTTCTACACAAATAAATCCCTTGAGACACTGGCAGAAGCCATAAAGGCAGAGGTGCAGAACATAATGAAGGAAACAGGAGTGGAAGTGGAAACACCAGAGATCAGAAAACGAGCACGAGAGAGGGTGAGAAACAAGACTCTGAAATTAGTGGCAGGAGTTTCAACTGGAGCATTATTAGGAGCATTGCTTGGAGTCGCAGTTGGTGTATCTTTACCATTTACTCTCATAGCTGGACTTCTAACAGCAGGAGTCACCAGAGTTGCTATGGGAGTTACAGATAAAGGAGGGAAAACACCTACAGAAAAAATAACTACTTCAGCAGCTATAATGACAGGAGGGGCTGCGACAGCTGGAACAGCAGCTGTTACAAGTACAGCAGTAGTGATAGCAGAGGCAGTTGGCACAGCAACAGTGGCGGTTGAGACAGGGGCAGCTGGGGCAGCAGTAGGGGCAGGATTAGCTGAGGCAGGGGCATTGGGAGCAGAGGTAGGGGCAGCTGGTGTAGCACTGGGAGCAGGGGCAATAGCAGGAATAACAGCAGGAGTCGCTGCAGGAGTTCTTGTCACAGCAGGGGCAGTAGGAGGGGGTGTTGAGGGAGCTAAAGCTGCAAAGAGATCAGACAATGCGGATCAAGCGGCAAAAAAAGCAGCTGATGCTGTGACAAAGAAGGGGGAAAGTGTTATTAAGGGAGTTTGGGACCTCACACAGAAACTAGCCAAACCGAAGGGCACGGATTACACGAAGCTCAAACCCCATGATGATTAGCTCCAGTAATTCTGCATAGTGTGAGTATTTCGATAGGAGACATGTTTTCATCACCATTTTAAAAATGTGTTTTTTGAATTTGGGATTCATTTCATGTAGTTAAATACATGTAATTTAAGATTTCAAGTTAGTTGGTTGAACACCTTGAATTGAGATTTCTGTTGAATACTTGTGATTTATGTTTTTTATAATGACTGTGATGTGAATAGAATACATGAAACCTGAATCTCATCATGCTGATCCCCAAAAGCTGTATGATGTGTTTTGAGGGGAGATTTTTTTAAAATATTAGAATTCATAAAATACACATTTAAAATCGTACTTGTTTTGCCATAAACAGTGAATAAAACAGAAATCACAATGAACATATTACATATTATAACATTCTAATTATGTATTATATCCATATAATATTATGTTATGATTTTGAATTTGAGATTTTGTATTTTGTGGAAGACGTGTTTTAAGATTCAATTAAATATTTTTGTTTTGGATTTTTCTTGTTTTTTTTATATTGGTGGTTTAGAAGTTTGGGAATAAGCTTGTTTGTTGTCTGGCTGAGGGGAATTTATACATGCTTTTATAGATTATAGTAGCTGTGCTTTCTACATGACTACTGACTAATGACCATGTTAATTACATTCATAATTAAAAAACATGTTTTATTTTTGTTAATATTGTTTTAATAATTGGACTATGGAGAACTTGGCATAACCTACTGAAACACTGAAGAAAATCTCATCTTTTATTACAATTATTGTGCACTGTTTAATTTCTACATTAAAACAATCTCTCCATTGCTCTATACCTGTACAGTTTAACTTGCAGAATTGTATTCAATTGCTTGCAAATTAAATAGATCTGTAGATGCATTCCAAAAATGTTGCATTTGTTACTGTAACTGTTTTCTACATGTTTAAAATATACTGATCAACACAGAGACCTTAGGTAAATGAGCCATACAACACAGGAGGCGATGAGGCCATCTGGTGGCCATCCAGAAGCAGCACTCGTATCTATGACATGGCAGGTGTAACATCAACCATGTTACAGGATGACAGGACACAGTCATACCTGTACAGCACCAAGATTTAGGCCCTATACATAGTTTCAGACACAATCTTATCTGGCCACATACAACATGGTCAAATCTGAAGTCTCTTTCTTATCTTCTTGTTCTTCTTCCCCATCTTCATTTTTATGCCATATTACATTTTAGCAAATCCTCCAGTGCCCCAGTCATACTTCTTTCCATTGGTATGTTCTGTATGGATAGCATCTAATTAAAGTGTTGTAACATTTGGCTATTGCATCAGTTAATGAGAGCAGGTCCCCATCCCATTCTATGAGCAGTGCTTTTTTCTTTTTGCTCTAATAAGTTGCTACCATCGTTATGAAACCATTGGCCACCTTATTGTTTTTGGCAACCCGCACAACCCAACAGTTAGCCTGTAACATCAGGAAATAAATGTTCACTGATGGCAATCCGCTGTCCCTGACTCTTGCTCAGAGGCCACTAACATTTTTTGTGAACATCAACTCTCTTCCTTCAAAATACTCACACAAAGCTTTGTTGGTCATGAGTCATAAGAGTCATTTTCCATGTCTTTTGTGGGTTAGCTAGCCTGTGTTCAAGGTTACATACTACTACAATCGCACCCTTGCCTTCCCCTAACACATCACTAGCTGCTTTTCTTGCTGTTTGATATGCATTGTCTAATCTCGCCAGAGCTTTAGCTCCCACAACACCGCCTTTCACTGCTCCTGCTGTGGCAAGAACTCCTCCTACTGCCCCTGCCTTTGCACCTAATGCCCCTGCCTCAGCAAATCCTGACCCAGCTGCTGCTCCAGTTGCCCCTCCCTCCATGCCTCTGGCCACTACCACTGCTGCAGCCATTACCCTTCTATCTACAACCCCTATGGCCTTAGACAGTGTACCTTCTGTACATTTATCGGGCCAAGATTTATGTTCATTCTGCTTAGTCCTGCTGCCAAAAATCCAAAAATGACTATGAACAGTACTACTGCTCAAACAGCAACTCTAAGAAATGCCCCCAGTAATACTCCAGTTGAATCTTCTGCTAGTAAATTAAAAGTCTTGTTTCCCACTCTCCCTCACTCCCAACACCAAAGCTTATGCTGCAGCTAGGCAGCTAGGCAACATGGACACACTTATGCCTTCTGCTTTAACTGACGGTGAAACGGCTCCAGAAGCATTATGTCTAATGAGAGCATTAATTGAGAAAAATACATTTGTATTTTTCAGGCTGCATATTTGTCAAAACTGCAGCCTTTGTCAAAAGTTGCAGCCTTTGTGAGTATTTTACAGCTGTGAATAACTGAGAATTTGAACCAGACAACATGCTGTATGAGAAACTCCATTTTCACAGGATAGATTGTCTGCCTGCTAACAAATGTATTCATACCATGTACTTCAAATTAATTGCTTTTACTTTTCAAAGTTTGCTGTCTAAATTTGTATTGCAGTTATTTATGTTATGCAGTTATCCAATTGCAAACACAATTATGCTTTCTCAAACCCCAGTACTGGTACTCCAGTTTTAACAAGACAATGCATTCCTGGAAACCCTGTTGTAAACAAGATCATCAAGAATTCATCATATGCAATCACACTTTTCCACAGCTGCAATGTTATAACTTTTGTTATAGGCCTGAACAAAGGATACATAAATATGGACTTATGTAAAATATTCATTACTTAATGCTGTCTAAATTAATGCTGTCTAAATATTCTCATATTTAAAAATACAGATACAGTACAATATTATTTGGCATTGACAGGACAAGGAGAAAAACAAGATATAAATCACACTCTCCAAACCAGCATTTGTTTACAGAATGAGCAAGAAAGCACACACACAAAGGATAAAAACTTTTTTTTTTTACTTCTCTATCACAATATTATCCTATGTTTGTTGTGGTGTATGTCTTCCTGGGTTGAATCCCTACACGTCTTGTTGTTGGCACACGCTAAGCCAGGTTTATCACAGCTGAACCCATGGGTTCAATGAATGAGGAAGACAGCACAACAAATCAAGAGATTTTTTTCATTTTACATGCTAAATTAACATGGGAAACACTGACAACAGAGTCAACTTCAGGCTGACATAAATGGCTGCAAATTTGTTTGTAGATCTTCGTAGATCTTACAAAGGCCTTTGACTCTGTAAAAACCCTGCCCCCTGTCAGATGCTCTCCAACATAAGATAACCAGAAATATGGTATTTATGCCCCTTTCAGAGTGGAACCTGGGTTTAAAAAAAGTGCAACTGTAACAGAAAAAGATTAAAGTATCAACCACCTTGAAGCCCTTGAACTATATCATCAGAGATGCCTATGGAAGATCCTGAGATCGTGGGAGGACAGGTGCATAAACATCAGCACCCTGGAGGAAGCTGGCATCAGCAGTGTCACTGTGACCATTATTCAACACAACCTATGGTGTTCCGCTCACATTATCCACATACCTGACTCCTGCCTTCCTAAACAGCTGTTATACAGCTAACTAAAGGAAGAACAGCATACTCCTGGAGGGCAGAAAAAGCACTTCAGGGACAACATCAAAGAACACCTGGAGAAGAACCACATCAGCTTCAAGGGATGGGAGAAAATGGCACAAATAATGATAAAGCAACTAAAGCCATGCTGTAGTATGATATAACTTAGGGCAAACATACAGTAATAAAAAATTCTTTACAAACGTAATAAAAACACATTTAAATCAAAATGTATATAACTACAAAATAAATACACATATACTTAGCCTATATGAAAATATATAAACAACCATCGTTTCCTTTGAAGCATATTCAGACGGACCGACATGGCTTGAAATTATTTGTCATAACGGAGGGTGGCGTCCGCACAGTGAAAATGCGGAAACTAAGCAACATCTGAATTTGCCATATCTAAAATATCTCTGATATCTAAAATATGTCAGCGGTGCCCTCCCGTCGAGGGGAAGTAGAGGCGGATTGGGGAAGTAGCTTTGTTCACTTTACAGTTAAGGCGGGACAAACCCAACCACTGGATACGTGAGATATGAGTGACGCGCATTATACGAATCGCAGATGTTGTTTACCTCGCCTGTCTCGAGCTTTTTTCCGGTATCTCGGTAGCGTTAGCTGTATTTTGTCATTGATTGTGATACCGAGATGGCAAGTCCTGTCATTATGGTAAGTTAATTGGTTAGCAGGCATTTTTGGAATACATATAATTATGAATGAACCCCAACGTTTATTTTGGTATACAGTTTATCCGTCACTTTATATCAAGTAACGATAGCTATAGCTAGCTGGTCAAGCTTGGTAGCTGAATTTTTTAAATCAGCTAGCTAGCTCGTAATTAGCTGTATAAAACTGTGTGTTGCTAACTACTGTATCTGCCAACAGATTTTTTTTGATTAGCAAACTAGCTTGTTTACTTGCTCAGAGTCTTGGTAGCATTACAAGCTAACATTTTCAAATTGATGTCAGCATTTTTAAACGAATACTCGTTTGCTAACGTGGTATACATTTGTGCATAAAAAGCATTGGTTTGAGGGTGGATTGAGAAATGTACGGTGACTTTTTAAATACATCGTCTGAATGGACGCATTGTTTGAATAGACCAGTTTATTTTTCCGCTTGTTTCGACCTCCGCCAAGGTCTGACAGGGTGCTGTTGTAAATAATTTGCAAATAAAAAAGCATATTTAAATCTAACTGTAATGTTGACTTGAGCTTGCGAGCAGAGTAAAGTTCAGCTATTGACAGTGCTTTCCTGGACCTGAATGCATTTATTGATCTCATTGATGCTGCTTCTTGCTGAATGTGAATTTGTGTGAAATGTTTCAGCGCCCTTTGTGACCGTGACCATTTGCCCACGGTATTAAAACTGGATGCCTTCCTGGCCGCAGACTTACCTGGGCTCGGCTATTCCAGCCAGGATTACCTGCAGATGAAACACTTTAAGCGTAAACGCAAGAGCAACTACAGCGCAAGGGAGACGCAGACGCTGATCCGCGAGATCCGCAAGCGCAGGCATGTCCTCTTTTCCAAGCAGCAGAATACGGCCGTCAAGGAGCTGAAGCGCAGGGCCTGGGAGGAAGTGGCCGACTGTGTCAACGCACTGGGGGAGGGCGAGCTGCGCACTGCGGCCGAGGTCAAGCGGAGGTACCTGGACTGGAGGGTGCTGATGAAGAGGAAGCAAGTCCGAGCAGAGCTGTCCGACCTCACAAACGAGTATGACCCCCAGTCCCTGGACAATGACAGTGTGTTGAGCAGGGGAGAGCCATCTCTGGACCTGTTCTCCAAAAATCTGGACTGTGATTGGCAGGGGCAGGACCTCCCAGACCCCAGTGGAAACAGCGGTCACCCTTCTTCAGGAGTTAAGGTGGAGAACAAAGACAACACTGCTGTCCCTTGTGTGTATTTTTGTGTCTGTGATCTGTTCTCAGTAGTTTTCTAGGTGTTGTTTTAATATAATGGACATGTGGTTAAATGTAGAGCACTTCCTTTTCAAAAACCATGCTTGTGTGTTCTTGAGGCACATAGATGTGTTACTGATTCTTGCATCTCCTATGTCCTATAGCAGGAGGGTGAGGGCATAAAGGGAGAGAGAAAGGAAGAGGAGTATGAAGAGGACCACTTCACGTCTATCCTGCCAGACATAGATAGAGGGGGCCACGTTCCAGAGATGTTCCCTCATATTGACGAGTTTGGCATCCTCAGTGGTGCCAAGGATGCTACCACCCAAGACCCACTGGATGGCCTAGGTGTAGAGGGAATGGGTGTGATGGCTGCAGCAGGAGTGGGTGGAGCAGATGGCACAGCCCTGCTCATTGCCTTGGAGAGCCAGCGGCTGGACATAGAAAAACATCGCCTCCAGGTGGAGAGAGAACGGCTGCAAGTGGAGAAACAGCGCCTCCTGGTGGAAAGGGAGAAGCTGCAGCAGGTAGACGTGGAGAGGGAACGCCTGCAGGTGGAGAGAGACCGTTTGCAGGTGGAGAAGGAGCGGCTCAGGCTGCTGTTCCAGGCGGAGCGGCTGCCGCTGGCCTCCTCCGGGGACTGTGAGAAGGAGAGGAAGCCCTGGCCGCCCCCGCCGCCCCAGGCCCAGCAACAACCCGCCGCCAACCGGGAGGCAGAGAGGCTGCAGTTGGAAGCGGAGCGGCTGGAACTGGAGAAGGAAAGGCTGCAGTTCTTCAAGTTCGAGTCGGGCCGCCTGCAGATCGAGAAGGAGAGGTTCCAGGTGGAGAGGGAGAGGATGCAACTCCAGAAAGACGGGCAGCAGCTAGCTCTCCAGCAAGGGCATTAGAGAGCATCTCACCAGGTGAAGGCCCTGGAGACAGAGATCGGTGGAAATGGAGGTGGCCCTGTGGGTGAACCCAAAAGGAGACACAGTCACAAGAGCAGAGAGGCATAGGAGGGTGGGTGTGCTGTCATAATTGAAGTAAAGACAATAGAAAGCCACCTTTTCCTCTTATCTTGGAAGACTGCAGTGACCTCTGGTTTCTTTCTCACCTGAAGCAAAACCCAGTCTCTGTGTTTAATGATCGAGTCTTCGTTCTGAATGATCAAGCCTTCTGGGTGATGTGGAGAGGCCTTTATAATCTGTATAATGAGCAGCTGTGCCTATTCCTGACAAAGAAATGAGTATTTATGCTTTTTTCTTTTACAGTTTTTTATAAATTTTCACTTGCCGTTTCCTTAAGATGTCTTTTGCTGTTGTTACTGATGCAGTCATGTCAAGGAGGAGCATCGGCATGAACTCAAATGTTGTGTGGACTCATATTTGTGCCACAGCTTTGTCAGAAGGCCCAAGTGTCGGGCATGGGAGAGTACTTTGACTTTTACTCCCGGGGACAGTGCTGCTCCTGTAGTCTTGTTTAACAGACAAAAGATTTATTTTGCTGTTGATATGTTGGATTCCTGTCATAAGGACAAGCCCATCCTCTTGTGGAGTATATTCATGTCTGAAGTTGGGAGTAGCATAAGGACCAATCTAGCATCATGGATTATTTGGTGAATTCCCTTGGATATGCAAATGTCATTTAATATTTTATAAGGTACTTTGTATTTTCCCAACAGTCACATGATAAGCTTTGCCAGATTTCAAAACAAAACAAAATTGATGTTAAACTATGTACATATTTCAAACATAAACAGAATCACCATGTTATTTGATATTACAGTTAACTGAAATGTGTTTTAGTGAAACTTGGCTATGCATCATAAAGATAGTTTTCTGTGGAAGAGAAATCAACAGTAATTATTGGTAGTATCGATTGTTTAGTTCCCTGTACACAGGCTAACGAAGTTTATTTGTATGGTGTATAGCTAAGCATTTGTGTTCCCCCTGTGTGTTTGAACACATATACAGCAGGTTGGTATTGCTGTATTATGCTCGTTTGCTGGCTCAACTTTCTAACTTTTTGTCCCGCCATGACAGGAATCTGACTGTCTCAGAGCATGTGTAAGCTAACCAGGCAATGAAATAAGCTTTGCAATGAATTTCCACACTCTGCTTGGGAAAAAACAGTCAATGGAAGTTCAAATGAGGCCACCTCTATTGAATTAGCATAAAATCCTAGCAAGTGAACTGAATGCCATGCTGGACTGCTTTCCTGTAGCAAATATCAAATGGAAACTTGTCTTAAACACCCATATTTTACAGTGGATGGTCAGGGCCATATGATTGATGCCTTTGTGATACAATGTTACTAATGGACAAATTTAGTCAACATCTAATGTTAATGGAAAAAAACAAATATTGATATTGATAATTAAATAATGTGGTATGCTGTCTGGAGGAATACAACTCTGGGCTGCTGAGTAGTGTGTATGTCATATATGAGGCATTTTCTTGTTATTTGTGGTCAAACCACAAGTGTATAGTGCCATCAATAATATATTGTATGAAAAAAATTGTAGTAATTTTCTGTTGTCTTGGTCATTTATCGTTTGTCTCATTGTCTTGTTGATGAAGGGCTACATTGTCAGATCATGGCTCAAAAATATTAGTGTACATTGACAAATACCTTTTTATTGTACAAAAAAATACCAAACTGTAGCGGTTCATTTTGATATTTGATAAACCCTGCAGGATAAACTAGAAAGGTGTCCAGAATATTTATAAAATCAATTCAACAACTTTTTACTTTGTAAGTGTAAATCTACATTGTAAATGTTTTGGTACCGCAGTTTATTCTGTGACTCGTTGTACAAGCGGAGCTTAAATAAAGCTGTTCGTATTTCGGACACCTCTCTCTGTATATGTTTTTAATCTGAAGTCTTTTGTCCTTCAATCCTAAAATTACACGATATGCCCAAACAAAGTGATGACAAAACCATTTTATTATTTTTTTTATCAGAGCTTTGCCTCTTTTTTGTTACTTTGGCTCTTTCTGTGGACCCAAAATGGTCTTCATTATAAGCTGTATTAATATATAATGGATAATGGTCTCATTGAGGTCAGCAGTGAAGATAGATTACCTTGAGTTTGTGAGCTTGTCAGTGGCTCATCATTCATCCTGACCACTGATCAATTAATATAGTGACTCATGTTGTTTGGTGATTGGTCCAATCAGATGTTTTTATGAGGGTTGAGACTTTTTTTTTTTTTTTACCATCCGATAGACATGGCTTTCTTGTCTTACAGTCTTTACATGGAACAGAAGCACTCTTTTGAACTGCTTTTTGAGAGGTAAGGGCCTGTTGACACAATAGTTTATGGTAAATAATGGCTATATTAATGTGAGAAATTAAGTGGGGTCAGTGAATGCTAACCTTACCTTACGACTCTTCAGCTGGCAACCAAAAAAACAAGTGCCATTTATGTACATACAAAATTTAAATGAGGGGTGTCAATAATTTTGGTATCTACTCTGGAAAATGTTAGTTCAGCTGCATCTAGTACCACAGCGACAAAATTCATCCAGGCCTCATCACCATGACACATCCAGGACACATCATGTTTCAAACATCCAATTGGGCCCTTACTACTGACATTCAGTTCACCCACCTGGCTCTAAAGTACAGCTTTGTCTGACCTGGAGCTTTGAACACATACCTCTGAGTCCAGCTGCCAGTCTCTATGAGCAACATGCTACATTTCCAACAGATGGTTCTTGGTGATTAAAAAAACACAAGTACCACACGTTTGGAGTTCATATTTTACTAAAAAAAAGAAGATCAAAATAAAGTTGTACAATTAAAGCCAAAATAGGAATCCAATCAGATAAATTTTTACAGACATATTTCAAGACACCAATGATTGGTCTGAGTACTGTACCCATGGTATAGGCTTTATTGCCTACACTCATAATTCTTCCTGACCAATCAACCAAAAACCCATCTTGTCTGTGTCTTTGATTTGTGTGTGTTTGGAGGGGGCTGAAAAAATAAAACATTGCACTTTCTTGTCAACAATACAAGCTGAAGCAGGTTTAAGTAAAAAGAAAACCAACAAAAGATCAGGGAAGTGTTCAGTTTAAACTTTGAGGCTGAGAGATTGTCCTTTCGATGCCTTGGTGTTTGGACCTCCTGAAAGGTCCAGTTGAATATAATATTAGACATACAATTACCCTCATGGTCCCCCACTGAGGGAATGGTATCTTTATCACAGCGCTCATTTCCTCTGCACATTCCAAGGGCACCTACCAGAGAACAGACTGAAATGAAGGCATAAAGGAAATCCACAGTGTTCAAATGTATGGGCCAAAGCAGCAAGCTTCGCTCTGGCCATGGCTCTCAACACTACAGTGTCTACTTTTGATTTTCTTTATTAAAAATTATTTAAATCTGAAACTCTAGTACAGTCGCTTTATTGAAAAAATAAACCTTTCCTTTGTTTATTTTTTTTTCTTTCCCCCCAATAGCTTAAATGTTAATACCTTTTTAGAATATAAACATAGAGTCAACTTAAAATGCGCAAACTACAGACATCAAAAGAGTGGACTATTATTATTCTCAAATTGTGTGTCCAGAAACAGGGTCATACAAGATGGAAAACTGAGTCATAAAGTTCTGTATCAGGACTGCCATGTGGTTTACATGTTTTCTTCCAGACTGCACTGAGGATGGGTATGGCATGAGGTGTGACCTTTGCTAACATTCGCTGTGAGACATGGACAGTTTGTGGGGAGTTCTAACAGAGCAGATGACACAGCAAACATGATGTTTCTTATGGTCTTTCATCTTACATCTTAGATTTTTCTTGATGACTTTGTGTCTACTTAATTACGAGTGGTGCCATCCTATATCCATTATTGCGATGAACTTGTTATGAAAGATGGTTATAAAAGAGAAATATGTTCTGTTCACTATTTACACTTGTTAAAAAGCAAGCATGTTGTACAGTCCCCTCCTCTCTTTTTAAAGGACATTATAAATAATTTCTTTAATTTCTTTTTCACAGAATTTACATGTTTACTTTTCTTCACAGTACACTGCGCATCTATTATTTCACATTATCAATATTACCATTGTCATTATTGTCAATTCATTATTAGTCTTTGCCCAAAGCAACACATGTGGCTGCTGCCCATGTCAGTTATGGACGTTCTGTGAACTGTTGATTGTAATGTTCCTTGAACTCTGCATTAATTTGGCAAAACTACTGCCAAGTGTTTGACAAGCATGTCCACAATTTTCTTGTATCAAACGGTTAATGGCAACAAAATTGCTGTTACAAGCACAGTTTCAACTTTACAGTTTTCTGGTCATTTTTTCTCCCAGCCCCCATCACTGATGGGGTGTGTGGCCCTGGTTCATGCCCTGTGGCAGGTGCCACCAGAGCGGCTCATCCAAGGCCTGTGCTGAGCGTGTCGCCTGCAATGTACAGCACCTCCTAGTGGTGGCCCAGTGAAAGCAGAGGTGTTGTTTTGTCTTCAGCCCGTCTGATGTTGTCAGTCTCCGCTGCGTTACTGTCGGTCCATCCACACCTGAATTTGGTTTCCTCCAACAGCGTCTGTATTTGACTCCACTTCATAAACATTTTCCTGTATTGATTTGCTTGGTCAGCATGTCGTTGATGTTGTTGTTGGATTTGTTCTTGTTGTTGTTTATTTCCTGTTGTGTTGTGATAAGGCACTAGGGTATTTTTGGTTTTCACGGTAAGTCTGAGGACACCAGAGCCAGGCCTGAACTCTGTCGGAGGGAGGGGCCCGTGTGCACAGCCTTGGGGCAGTCAGGGGTTAGGACACGCCCGTTCTCTCCCACGCTGCCCGTGATTGACAGCCGGGCCTTGTTCCGCATGGCTTCTGTAAAGGTGAGCTGGAGAGGATGGGTGGGATGCAGATGGGCACAAAAGAAACACATGTAAGTCCACTTACAATCACTGTGACACATCCATCCACAGTAAAGATTAATACAAGGCAGGCCATGACAACAATCAACACCAAAGCAGATTAAAGACAAACACATTTCTAGACATCTGCATTCCTATTGTTGGCACTACCTGCATTTCCATATGCTAGTGCTACAAATGCATAATTTTCACATTGTCAGAATTATATATAAATAGTGCAGCTAATTAATTCTCAACAATCACACATTTACATGTGTCCTATGTTTAGTGTGTACTCATCTGCTCTTCTCACATTTTGCCACTAAATTATTTATAAGTACACAGACTACAATTAATTTATTGTAGGTAAAATATAGTTAAAAACAGATGTTCAGAATGGCTTCCCACAACACTCTCTTTCCTACAGTAGTTGAAGTGGCATACAGAATGCAGGTTGTAGTCATTTACCATTTTAGATAAAATGATAACTTATAAATAGTGATTGTAATGCCCATTTTATATGTTTTACAATATTATTAACATGATCATAAAACACTTCCTCAAGTCTCAATATTTGGCATTTGTATATGTATACGAGACAATATTTATATTTATGGTAAAAATGATCTCTTCATATCTTGTGTAATTTCTTGAACTTCTGTGTTTGTTTTGACTATGACTATGCAACCAGGGTCTTCGATGGGCAAGAAGGCCTCTGATTGCACCAAATTCTGACCCCTGAGGACACATATTCAACTCAACAGCTTGAGCGCTACAGTACCTGCAGACTTTCAGTCTAGCTAGGTCTTGATCAAACTGAGTCAAATATTTGGTGTCCTGACTGAGCCAGTTTAACTTCCTTCCCCTCTTCTGGGAGTGTTAATGGTTTAACGAGAGGTGCAACAGCAGCTATAGTAACTTCAAACAACTGTGGCCTCGAGTAAGAAGTCATTAGGCCACCTGTCTAAATATTTAAAGGTTTTAGAAGAACCTTTCAAGCCCAGGATGACCACACTTGCCCCCCAACCTTTAGCCCATTTAAACAGTATACTGAGTACAATGCAGGTGTCTTTGAACTACATGTAACAGAGCACACATCATCTGCAGCCAAAACGACACAACCAAATCTACAACTGCTAGTCGGCCGCAGACAGCTCCGAATGGGAAGCAATTTAAATAAAAGACATCACATCTAGAAAAAAAAGAAAGAAAAATAAGAAGCTGTTACCACTAGTCACATCACATGTATGCGCCATGAGAACTTTCACCACCCCACTTACTATAGGAGACCCTAAGTCCTACCCCTAGATTTTAACGCCCTCGGTTCCATATACGTCGTAACCTTCTCTATATGTGGCTAAATTCTGGGTGCTCTGTGCAGGGCTGGGGCAGGGACTGGGAGTGTGGCTGGGGGTTAAATTGTGTTCAGTCGATTCCACCTTCATTCTCTTGGCCTCATTTCTGGACTTGTAACAGAACTCAATGAGGGCCACCAGCATGGCCAGGCCCAGCCCGCCCACCAGGATGTAGAACACCCCAGCCACGTTGCTGAGGCTCAGAGCCTGAGAGCTCTTGTCCTGGTGAGACACAGGGAGACAGCCAGTTACAGGAGCCTGGAGTGGCAGGAGCAAAGACACATAGGCCACAAAGACAAACCATACACACACACACCCACACATACATATACACACACACATACACACACACACACACACACACACACACACACACACACACACACACACACGCACACACACACACACACACACACACACACACACACACATGCACACACACACGCATACACATACACACACAGGCATATAGAGCAACAACCAGTTCAAAAACAGCCTACTCTGATTTATACTACTATTGCTAGTATTTACATAGTTGTCTGTGAAAAAAGTTACTTCAGCTATGATAGAGGTGGCCATTAGCGTGACTAATATACTGTAAATTCAATAAAAGTGAAAATAATTTGCAAGCAATACTTTTCACCTAAATTTCTGCAGGCTTTATTGTACGGTCAAGTGATGTATTACCCTGTATTCCTACTTATAAAATTCATTATCTTCTTATTCTTTCTATCATTTCATTTTGTTTAAAACTTGACAATGTCACCATTTTTCTTCAGAGCCGATGTTTTCCTATAGCATTTCAGAGAACAGTTAATTAACTTCAGATTGCTTACAATATGAACTGTTCAATGTTGGTCTCGAATTATGCACATCATCTGTATTGTACACAATGTGAACATGCCATTGCAACACTGAAAGCTGTATCATGGAAAATTCTACTGCTCTTGAGCTGAGAATGACACATAAAGTGATAGACTTCAGGTCTAGAAATGGTGATAGATAACCCTTTTCAAGTGCAAAACATGGTGTGAAATGCCACATATACAATATCTGCTATCACTGCAGCTTTATGTTTGGAGATAATACTCACAATAATGCAGTGATAATTCTACTCTTCATGCTGTATGACGCATATATGTATATATTATACATATGTCTATATGTGTATGCATGTCTGTTCTTAAAAGAGCTCATGCATATTCAGTGATGCAGTGTATCAAGTGCTAGTTCTGGAAACCTTCTCTCTCTCACACACACAAACTGCATCAAGTCCCTCTTCCTGTGGGGTTGTGTCTGCGTGTGTGCAACAGTAAGCTCTCAGACTGTAGAGACTGACCTTACTTCCCGAGTCCTTGGGTCCACACTCCCCCTTATCGTACCACCATTTGTTTTTCAGCTTGTCTAAGACGCCTGATTCACTCAGTTTCAATACGGCAAGGTTTACGGGCGTTCTTCACCACGTGGAAAATAACATAAATAACATCATATATCATGTTATTTTATGTTATTCAGTTAAAGGCTAACATGGCATCTGTAGTTGAAAGTGATGGAGCGGAGGCCCCACTGCGGGTGCATGCCTGTGTGCTCTCGGGCAGGCGGGGCTAGAGCTGCAGACATGTGACTGGGACCTGCTCCATCACTTTAGGTAACGGGCACATACTGCCATGGCCTATTTCGGAAGAAATGGAGGCAATTACTGTGAACGCAGAATTATTGGCAGACAATACAAATCCAGTTGATTTGTGGATTTTTTTTTTTTTATAATTACTTACATTTTCTACACTAGGAAAAAAAAACATTTGACTCAGATTATTCACATATAAACTGAAACTGAAAAAAGGAATATTATTCATTCATTTGGCAGATGCGCTTATCCATAGTGGCTTACAAGGCTACTGTTACCTGATACATAATATAATTACATATCAACATCAGTTACTGACTAGTAAATTGCCATGTCACTGGCCAGTAATTGTAAATTCTCCCCTACTCTATAAAGGCTAAGCATACTGTAGGAGTGTATGCCCCACACACAGCAGAGTGTATACGCAGGAGCAAATATTTCTGTTTTGACGGTAATTGCTCTCCCTTGGTTTTATTTAAGGACTATGTGCCCATCATGGGTGGGACACAGATGTGGAATGTCGCCACGGCAGATGCACCAGTTACCGTGGTTACTGTTTACCCGCATTTGGTGACATAGTGGCTAACCTTCTCACCACCGCCTCCGCTGCCACACTCTCCTTTGTCGTACCACCATTTGTTTTTCAATTTGTCCAACAGGCCTTGTTCGTTCAGTTTTAAAACTGCGAGGTTAACAGCACTTCTTGAAACGATAAAACATATTTGTCAGAATATTAACATCCAATCGGGAGAAGAAAGAAAGGAAAGGGGTGGAAAGCTCTGTTGGTGTGCTCCCACTCTGAATAAACCCCTCTTTTTCATTTTCACAGCACGCAGTGATCACACTCTCTGGTTTTAGCTCTGCTGATGCCTGCCTCCATAACTGCACAAGGGCTCAGTTGCATTGTATGAAGTTTTCAATACAAATGCAGTTATCAACAGGGGGTGTTATCCCTGGAGGCTAAGTTATCGTTCATTAATTACAGAGGCTTTTGGTAACTATCTAAAAAGCACAGCCTTGCACAGCCTTGTAAGCAGAAGAGCAAAAATTCAAATTTACTTTTATTTGTACTTATACTAAAGCTTGAGAAAACAATAGCACGGTGACCTGCCTCCTCTAGTGTACACCTGCTGCATCTCTGCATTCAGACATCAGTCTATCTCTGTACTCTACAGGGCCTTCCCTGGCCTGTGACATGAAATACATGAATAACTCAGTTGATAAATCATTAATGAATAAACTCCATACACACTTTTCCCCTGAGACACTGAGTTACTTTACTGCATCTGACTATCAAAAGAGACAACTGTTCAAATGCAGTCACATTACTGGAACTCAATCAGTGTAATCTAATGTGGAGGCACTGAAGTCCATCTTGTCATTCTGCTTCAACTGCAGTGTTGCCCTGAACACGTTTGAATACCACATTGAAAGGAAGTTGATTTAGTTGCATTATGCCAGCATGTTAATTGCCAGCCGACAAAATGACGGGCTATTGACATGCTAGTAAAGAAGAGCTCCATTTCGTGAACTATTTGTGGCTGTGAGTAGATAAACAGGCAGAGGTAGCACATAAAAGAATTTTTCTTCTGGTTAGGATCTGCTACAACACCGGGAACATAAATTCTGTAAAAGTAATTTTGTATTTGTATTTAACTAAGGACACATGCAGCACCTGAACAGAAAAGCAAGTTGTCAAAATCTGAGTTATATATATACACCTTTGAGAGTAGTTTTACTACTGTATTGTAGCACATATATTGCAAAAGGATGTAGACTTTAAAACACATTTTAACATTTGACATGTTTGTAATATTTAACACATATTTTGAAATATATGACAAAAACGTTTCTAATAAATCCTATTTTTTATTTCTAAACACAGTTGCATATTTTACTTTTTCAGTAGGACACACAGTCTCTTTCTCACTGACATCGACTCCCTGTGTCTTTTTTGCAAAGATCAGTCTTGACTAGGACTTCTGATCTGGGTGCATTGTTTCAAGGCAGTGCTTTACAGAATTAGCACACTGATGTATGGATGGGTCCCAAACTAAAAGGTGTTTATTTGGTGCTCCATCTTCAATTTGCACATGTCTGCTTTCTTTTAGCCTGTGTTACGAATTGTCAAATTTAATCTGATGGCAAGTCACTGTAAGGCATCTGGCTGTCTGCCTGCATGAAGCTTAAGTATTTCTACATTGCTGTCTGCAGCAACAAAAACAGCTCTTGAAGTATGTAGCCCTTTTGGTTTTAATGTAAACATGGAAGGCCATCAGACAGAGTGATTCCCAAACCAGGAGGCAGGACCCAGTATTGATGGACCACTGATATCGGCTCTGAATGTCTCTGCTGAGGACTTTGTGAACTAGATTCAAGAGAGGGTTATTCGGAGTGAAGAACACCCTGTCAAATTCATTTTGCAATGATATCAGGGAAACAAGGAAAAAGAGAGAAAAACAAGATAACATCTCAAACTGAAGAATAAGAGAGAAAAAGAAAAACTTCAGTAATGTCAAATTCACTTCACTTCAGCTGTACCTTGCATCAGTTGCCATGATAATGAGCAGTCATTGCCTGACGCCACTCTCTTGGCCACTGCAGTGCTCTGAGGAACTTTCCCTTGTGATTCACATAAGTGACAGAAAACTATAATTCCAGAAATGACTGTGGGACAGAACTATTGTCCTCTGTCAGTGACTTTTTTAAAGAAGGGGAAACTTCTGTGCTTGTCAGATTTGTGTTGGCTGGTAAAGCAGCCTTTCCACAGAGCACTGGCAGAGGAATTTACAAAGAGGAAGCACTCAGAAATGCACCACTATGCATTACAGAGAGGTCAATAGAGAGTGATAGTAAAAGAGCAATAGAGGTAGACTGAGTGCTAATAATCTACAAGTAATAATAATCTACAAATATTATAATCAATCTACAACACAATACTCTACAAGGTATTAATACAACCAGAAGAACTGTGGGTTTTCACTCCAGCTGCATTTACATGCATGCACAAACACACACACACACACACACACACACACACACACACACACACACGTGCGCAAACACCGAAACTGTAAACTATGCCTCTGCTCTGCTCCGTTTTCCATCATCGTAAGACATCTGTCCCTGCATAAGATATATTTTTGAGATCTTTGTTTTTGAAATTGGAATCCATGTGTTTATATTTTCACATAGCACTCCTGTAGATCTGTAAATTCCACCTTGTGGACCAATGAAAGAGTCTGGTGGCGACAGACTATGCTGCACATTCACATAGCAATCAGGTGATAATTTTCATTACATAGATCCCCCCACCCAAAAAAAGAACACAAACACAAACACTGCCTTTCAACATAAATAGATATCAACACATTACATGTGTAGATGGTTACCTGCATGAAGTTCTGCAAAGTCAGAGACAAAAGAGACACAGCACATACCATTGCTTGGATGTATCGCTACGCACAACACACATGTAGCTGGCAGTGAGAGAGAAGGCAGGCACATCAGGGAGGGTGGAGTACCATAACAACACGTGACATATTGTTATACTATTCCACCCACCTTAACTGTGAGCCCTTGGGCGTGGCCACGCCGTAGCCCTTGGAGTCCAGGTTGCCCCCGACCTTCATGGTGTCACAGGGCTTTCTCTGCTCCGTGTACTCGTTCATGGTGGACTCCAGCAGGAAGGCGTACTTCCCCTTGGACTTGCGCACTCGCGCCACTCCCTCTGCCGTGGTCTTGGTGAACACCGTGGGCTCGGCTGATTTCATGTAACCCCACATCTTCTCATACACTGCAATCTTTGATCTCTGTTTGGGGGTTGGGAGTCAAAGTCATTGAGAAGAAAAAGGACTGAATGAATATTGGTCAAAATATGTGAAGATATGTCCTCTTAGAACAAGTGAACAAATAATAATTACAGTATATAATAAGTATTGTGTTCAAGATTATGTTTCATCGTTATTAAAGGTAAAGCTCTTTCATTATAAAACATATATGTAAAACATAAAACATATATGTAAGTATTAAATTCAGTAGTTAAGCCTGCAGGTTTTCTGAACTGTAAGGTTGTGTTTTTTATATATAGGCCAACAGCATGACATTGATGAGATAGGATCAGGAGTGACAGAGATAGTGATCAGGAGCCCAAAAAATATGACTCTTTCTATTTAGAGTTCATAGCAAATACTCACTGTGTAAATCACCAACTGCTGATTCTGCTCTGAGCACATGGTCACATGAATGAATGGAGCCTAATCATTTATCTAATTACAAAATTAATTACTAAATGAGAAACTTGTGTGGTCTCAGCATGGATCAAATCCACAATCTTTGCAACCGCACGACATAATTCCCAAGAAAACAATTTCTGTGCTTCCAAAAAAAAAGAAAAAAACCCAGGTCCCTCATGGAACTAACAAGCTCTTATCTCTAGAGAGTAGAAGATTGTACTTTACATAATTCTACAGATGAAAAAAGCATTAAAATGATGGGCAAATAATAACCAGTTGCATTATAAAGTCTTTGAAATATTCTATATGAAAACAAAACCACAGCACCCACTAAAATGATGGTTTTATTTCACTCTGACAGAAAAATACTGGTTCATAAACAGGGAAGAAAGGCCTTCTGCAGTGGATTAATATATTCTTAGCAGACAGAAATCGAAGAGATAACAATCCTTTTTAGGAGAATCTGAGGAAAATGGAAAAAGCTTTTCAAATAAACATCTTAAGAAACAGCCTCCAGCCAGTGTATCCTGAATAATGAACTGTACTGCAAATGTGACTGGTGAACCCAACCTCACAATTAAGACCTTAACTTTTTCATGCCTTGCATTGTGTGGCCTGAACGAGTCTCACACACATTCCTCATCCCCCTTCGCCAACTTACCCTAAAGAACTCTTTGGTGGATCCCGAGTCCAGTGTCCCGTATGCTATATCTGTCTGCTTGGCCAGGTCTTCAGCGCTCTCAATGGGCGACACCATTCTCTCCACAGTGAGGAAGGCTGCCAGGTTAGCCGTGTATGAGGAAATGATGATGAGGGTAAAGAACCACCACACGCCTCCAACAATACGGCCGGACAGAGACCTGCATGGAAGTTGAGGAGGAGGAGAAGGACTCAGCTACACCAATTAATGGCTTGGTTCATTACAATTCAGTGGATTACCGGGAGGAGGATATCAGATAGATGACCGCAGAGACTGGATTTGGAATTTGTAGCTGCACTACTACAAAATGCCCACATGGGGGAGCTCTGAGGTTGTGATGCAAAAAAATCCAGTTGCTACGATCTTTTTTGTAATCTAACAGAGGAAAAAATCACAGAAAGTAATTTGGACACCCTGTCCATCTACTACAAATAAAAAAAAAAAAACACGGTATCAGGCAGATGCATGTCTTTGTTTGAAAGCTGGGCTATTCTTTGTTACTGAAACATGAATGTGACAGTTCTGGCAGAACCAAATGAAACTGGATAGGGAAGCTATTCATTGCCAAAAGAAGACGTGCTAGTACGAACACCACAAAAACAAGTAAAACAGCTCAATCACTTCCTGCTCCTAAGAAAACAAGGAATAACAGAAGAAAATATACAAGTGCACCTCTTTCAACTCCTGTAAACATGATTTTATTCAGCACTCGTCCAATTATACACTAGGGTTCAAATGGATGGCAGACAAAGTAAAAACCGCATGTTTATATTAATCAATTGCTGCGTGTACAGTGTGGACACTGTAAAATGCAGTCACAAGTAAGTAGGGCCTGTATCTAAACCATAGGTAAGTCAGGGTGATCATTCTGTCCAGAACGCCTCCACATACAAGGTGCATGTTCACTTCTTTCAAGTTATTTTCAAATACTGGATAAGAACATCTGAACAAAGAAACCAAAAGAACAACATGGCTACCAGTCACCTTGTTACAGTAAGCTTGAAAAACTCCATTACAGTAAGCTTGCCAAAGGGCTTTTGACCAGGATCTAAAGTCTACCAAAAAAAGCCCCATACCTGCCCTTTGACAAAAGGTTAGGGGAGGACGTCTGTGGTCTTCTCATGTGATATCTGATGTCTAGTAACAGATTAAGATTTTGGGGGTTTTTTCTGGGAGAGAAACACCCGCATTTTTCACAAGGCAGGAAGAAATTGTCACCTTTCACGCTGAAGTGAGATCCTGCTGTTACTGAGAGATAGGGACTGTGTGTGTATGTGTATGTGTGTGTATATGTTTGTGTGTGTGACAACACTGACCCAAATACAGTGCCTCTTATACACCAGATTTCCAGTCCCTAGCAAGCTCTCTTTGCGACCAAGGTTTCTGATGATGACTAATCCTGGCTGGGCTACGACAGGGAAAACTGACACTGACACAAATGTGACACGACATCACAGTCATTTTGTCACCATGACTGATTTTTGTGATGACGGAAGAGGAAAAAAAAAAGGAAAGGAACACTGGTCTCCATCTGCTTTACCGCTTCCTAAAAGTCCTGTTGGCCTTGAGCGGGCGTTGCTGAACCAGGTTTTGTTCTTTTCAGTGGTTCTGAGTAGAAGAGACAAGCTCATGCTGAGTGGGAGTCAGCCAGACACAAGAGGCCGGATCTCACCCGGGAGGTGAGAGATTTCTGCTGTGGCATTTTAGTATCATGTAAGACATGCATCACTTCCCAGCTGCCCCAGTATCATTAGTAATAATGCAATAAAACATCTCAGGGAAATAAAACATGCCTCCAATTCGAGCCAATGCCACATAAGAATATTTCACACAAGGATCTCCTTGTGTGAAGCTGTATCTGTAATGCTACTTGAAATTTCAAGCTTAAAAAATAATATAGTGCTGTCATTACAGTGTAATAACAGTAAACTGCCTCAGTTAAGAAGTATGCCATCAACAGTTACTTTCAGAAAAAAATCTTATTTACATGCTATTCTGAAGAGTTGTATCACAGATGGTTGAGTTAATCAGAGGGCTAGCTGTCTTTGAGCAGTCAGCACCTAGCTGTAATTTCGTTGTCCTGAACAATGACAATAAAGCTCTCTTATGGCTATGAATGCACACTGGTACTGTGTCCTAACCTCTTTATTTTAGTGAGCCTGAGTCTGAAATACCCCACGGAAACTACAAAGACATATCAGAGAAGGTCTGGGCCAACAATTACTGAAGGGTTCATGAGTGGAGAGGGAAAGTATAGAATTAACAGTGATAAATGTAACAAGACTTGGTGCCACTCATAAAAAAAAAAAAAAAAAAAAAAATGGATGACCGTCCCTGTGGTTGAGGGCTACAGACCTGTCACAGGTGACAGAGTTGTGTCATCATCTGTGAGGGTGTTCTGATTGTTCTTCTTTTCTTTCAATAATGTCTGTCAAAAATGTATGAGTCACTATAGAAAGAGTTACAGACAGGCAGCAGGTCTCTGAGAGGGGCACAGAACATTCCCTTGGTGGGAGTTTGTATTTATTTTCCTTTACAAAACAAAGCCCTATTTGATTATGGCCTTGTTGAATCAGGCAGAACAGACAGCCAGGCAGCGGAGCCCGTCGATAACTCAAATGAGTTGTATAATACAGATTGACACATTAACATGTGATCCCTGTTTTACAGAATGCATAAAAATTCATTGCCTTCCTGCTTCTGCATGGCACAGGGTGACATTGCTATTTCTGCTCTTGCTACTATCCTGATTTGGCCGAGATTCGGACAACAGACCCCCTGGACGCCTTCAAGAAAAAACTTAAAACTCATTTTTTCAAGCTGTATCTCTAGCCTACCTTCCTCCCTATCTATATCTATCTATCCTTTTGATTGCTATTTTCATTTAAAAAAAAAAATAAAATAAAAAAGGCACTCTGCACTAGCGTAGCAATTAACTTTGTATCTTACTGCCCTCTTGTAATACTTTGCGATAACTACTCTTATATAATAATGATCTACTTATTTGGAAGTCGCTCTGGGTAAGAGCATATGCTAAATGAAGTAATGTAATGCAATGTAATGATTCAGTAACAACTGCAAACTACATATGTGCATATTTACCATTATAGTATTTTGACACTTAAACTTAGAGACAGTTCATCATATTATGGTCCCATAGTAGTAACATGGTAAATGGTATTCAAATTAATTAAATGTTTTGAGGTATCTGTCATTACCATTGACTGATTATCTTGTCCTCAAGTAGACTCTCCTGTTGTTTGTGTGTAAATCACATCAATAAGATCTGGTGATATGTTAGGAGTTGGTTAATCTACAAATAAGGCAGTGTAAACCAAAAGCAGTACCACCGTCTAACAGAACCCCCTCTTGAGGAGGCGGAATTGCTCTATAGGGTTTTTGGAGCCATTTCACTAGAAGGAATATACTGTTATTGAACAAAAAGATCTTTACTGCTGAAAAATAAATCTGTTCCAACATACATCATTTAAGCAGAGTGTAATGAATCACTTGTGTGATCTGGTGATGCTATGTCAAATTTGACAGTTGACAATTGCAATCGTATTTTTAGATGACCAATTCATATGTTTTTATGTTAATGGGCACTCAGCAAAACAACTTTTACTTTGCTGTACTTGCTGATTTGCAAGAAAGCCATCTGGCAAAAAAATAAAGCAGAAAAAAAACTTGGTGAAAAATTTATGCAACTGAAACCCTTTACCAGAGTCACAGTGCATACCACCATCTGTGTGATAAGTGTGTTTCTTTGCAGGATTGGAATCTTGAGTTTCATTCTTGCTACTTTGAGACATTTCTAAATTACTATTTCTTTATTATTATTTCTATATTATTTCAATATTACTGATACCACCAGAAAAGGGGCCACTCCAGATTCTGTAGTTATTTTCTCCAAAAAAAAAATCTAGAGCACCTTTTCATCAGAGACAGGTGATTACAGACCCGTCTGCTTGTTTATCTATGATTCCATAGTGTGTAGACTCTAATTGACTAAATAAAAATGCATGTAAACCGTGTTCACATGTGTTTATGCAAAACAGCAGGCCTGAGCAGCCCTTGCTCCCACACAGCCAGTGTTGACATGATGGATGGGAGACACTGTCTATGGAGGACTGCAGGGTTGCAAGCTTTCCCAGAGCTCCAAAGGATAGCCCCTGTTCAAGGGGCAGGGAGGCAGCCTGCCAAGGGAAGGACACTTGCTGCGGCATTCCATCTACACACTGGTGTCAGCAGGGGTCACACCCTCTGTGTGGGCGCTGAGGTAAGCCCAAAGGTCACCGGAACAACATAACCACACGTGCAAGAACCAGAACATGAGGCGTGGAGGTGGTGCGGTGATATGCAATCTGCCTGAGTGCCTTTTAAATTGCACTGCATCTCATTATCGGCTCTCTTTGCAGACATCCTTACCGAGGGCGGTATTGCAAATGACACACCACATAACCTATTTATGTGTCTGGATTGTAACTGCAGCAATTGAGATTACATATAATATCATGCTTCAGGGTACAAAAGCACTTGAAGCCATGAAACCTTCAGTCCAGACTCCAGTTTCCTGACCATTATTCAACACTGTATCCCCAAAAACAAAGACATTCCACTACAACATGATAGTGGAAGCAAACTACAGTGTTAGGTAAAAAAAGGTATTCATTAATGTATGCATTGATTTATGTACGCACAGTATGTTAGTTGTGGTGTACTGTCATACTGTCATGGCTGACATAATAACATGTACATTTCATTCTCCTTTAAACATGCGCTACAATATGGCAACACTAGAAAATGCCTATTGTACTAACAAAGCAAGAGAATTGGACAGAAAAGAGAAAAACAGTACTGAGAATAGACAGTGAATTGGCGATACAGAGAAAAAGAGAAAGATAGGATGACTGACTACTGATAATATATTCTTCTTACTACCAGGGGTTGAGGTGACCTTAAAAAACACAACACAAATGAGAAGGTCAGTCTTGTCCTCCACTGCAGACCTAAAGCACTTATTTATTTGTGAGATTTTATCCCACTCTGATTTATAACTTAATACCTACAAATCAATTTGGCCATGCATGAGGGGAAAATCATTTCAGCTTCGATATACACAGAGGTATTTTTAAACTTTAATTTTGATATGATTATTGAATGGACCAGTCACACCCTCCCTATTTTCCTATTCAGTGCACATAGTAAGAGCCAGAAGAATACAATCTTTTTGCCATATAAAAGTATTACTGCGTGAAATTGCCTTGAATTCTCTCATTCTTCACAGAGGCTTTTTTTCTGCCTCTTTTTCATACAGCAAGCAGGGGTGTGTTGAATGAATCTAATCATCTCTAAACTGTCAGTTTATGTTTTTTTCCTACATTTTATTCCTCCCCGTCACACGGGATCAGATCCTGAATGAAATGAAATAAATCTTAAATGTGAAAAGGGAAAGACAAAAAGAAGAATGTTCTAAATCAAGAAAGGAGTGGTGCTTTATACACTAACACTGCATTTCTCTGGATAAACGGAACATTTTTACAATGAGTATTTAGCGGACGCAGGCAGATGGAGGACGCCCCTGAGACAGAACGGGGGCGGGGACCAGGGGGTGTTGAGACAGACAAGGATTTCAAGGTCAATTTGATATGAGAACTGTCTGCGTGGGAACAAATACAGTAAAACTACAGGCCTTGGCTCTTTCTCTGAACTCCATGTGACACAGTAGAGAAAATACATTCGACCATGTGTAAAAACCCAGTTTCCAAACAGACCATGAATATCGTTATTTTGTGACATACGACTTATGCACTTCACATTGCATTTATTCAGTTGGAATGCCTCCAGTATCAACAGAGATATTGCCCAGTGCTATCTGTGATTATTTTCTGGATTATCCCTCTCTGGTGTCCCTCTCTTTCCTCAGAAGGTATGGAGCAGTGGAGAGCCATCCCTAAGACAAAGCCTGGGAGCAGGAAAATCCTGAAGTCTTTGGACATAATGGTTAATAAGAGAGGGGGAGACAGAGAAAAGGCCTTTATACAAGGCTGTTCTGAGTTATACACTTACACATGCACCTACGTACAAGCACACACACATATGCAGCTAAGCAAATCACATGATCCCCCTGGCACAGCGTAACTTCTAATCAGTGAAATAATGTAATTTACAATCAGTGAGACAGAGGCCTGAATGTGCCCCTGGAACCTCAGTGGAATCCATTACAGATGTAACTTTTGACACACTGATTCATCCTCCCCATCAGAGCAAGGATATTTTCCCCTGTTAGAGCGCTCCCCTGTCACCGTTTACTCAAATTCTCCTCTCTTCGGTCGTTTCCAAGGAGACCCGGCATTGCCGTCGGAGATGTGCATACACCGCAATTAATTACTTTATTGGCATCAGCTCTGAGAGTCACGTTCTCCCATGGGAGAGGTAGCAACATCCGCAGGACGGCAGGAATCTGGGCCTCAGAGCAATTAACCTTCATTAGCATACCCATTCTGACTCCAAAATGAGCTGCTGCCTCAGCGCCGCCCGCCCTCGTTAGCTCAGCTGGGCTTCACCGCACCCCAGAATCGACAGGATTAACAGTTCCGGTCCCCACAGTAACCGCTTCAGTTCATTAAAATTCTCTCAACTCAGAATCAATAATAACTCTTTACATACAACTGTTTTAATGTCAGCCGTGAAAGCAAATGAAGTGGGAATAAGGTCAGGAGAGGGAGGTTTTCTGTCATAAAAAAAGCATACAAAAAATCTATTAAAATTAAATCACTTAACATGCAGTTTAACCTCTCCTCACCAGTTTTAACTTCACTTGTGATGCATTATTAGTTACACTGTAATGCGTCTTATATATAACAGTATATATGTATTACATTTAGCATAGAATTCCTAAGAGAACATTTTGAGGGGCAAATTGGAACAATCCATGGTGCTGAAATATAAATGCTAATTTGCAAGTTGGAGGGGTAGAGGGTTACTGCATCCACCGATCTTGAGAACACTTAAAAACAAATTAAAGTGAAATGTTCTGGGTCCTTCAGGTGTCTGAATTTACTTGAATGGACCGGAGCGTCAGCTCCGCTATGATGGACACTCCTAATAGCAATTGATCAAAGACAACCTAAGCCAGAACCAGGCTCCTTTAAGAGAATACTGCTGCATCACCGTCAATATGTCATTATTACAAATGACACTGAATGGCAGGGTACTTTGCACCCTGCTAGATAGAGTACCTTTCATCTCTCCTGACAAAGGTACTCTTAGCTCCTACTGACTAGGGTGCCCATTACCGCTCCCAACCATGGTACTCCTCACCCCCCTGATTACAGCATTCTTCATATTTCTGACCAGGATACTCTTCAACCCTCCAGACTAGGGTTGGTTTTACTCCTTCTGACCAAAGTACTCTTTACCCCCTAAACAGGGGTACTCTTCACTCGCCTGAGTACTCTGAAAAGGGGTCTACAGCAAGTTACCCCTCAAATCAGGGAGGCCTCTGAGTCATAGGGACTAAATAATCATCATCCTTGTTTCTTTCCTATCATTGACTTTGATAATGACTAGTGAGGCACAACGTTTATTATGTCATGATGACAGTCACAGTATGTGAAAGTAAACTGCAGAGGGACAGCACATGTTCCACTGCCAGTTTACCCCATCTACAGAACATCCCTAACACAATAGTATTCAAGAGCTAAACAAACTGATCGCTTATTATCAAAGATGAGTATATGATCAATTATAGACATCTACACATTGACTTAAGGGTTTTACCGTAGAACAGACTGGTCAAGTATCTTCAGCCCTGGTCCTGGAGGACCTTCCATTCCACCTGAGCAGATGAACCAAATGGTGAAAATTTTGACTGAATTACTGTAAGGCCTCCTCCTCTTTCTGAGGTGGTTTTAAAAGAGCTTGAAAACATCACTGGGCTGCAGCCCCCCAGGACATTGGCTGACCCTCAAGACTGTGGACCAGGGTTGGGCAACTTCAGGTCCTGAGTGCTGGAATCCTGCAAGTTTATTGTTTAGGTTAGTAAGGGAAGTACTAGAGCAAGTTAACCCATGTTCCAAGTGATGACTTCAGATAAGCAAACAGACAATGTGTCCCTGGAGGACTGAAGTTGCCCATGGCTTATGTGGACTGTGTGAATGCCTGTTCCACACAAAGATAAAGACCAGGCAAAATAAAACCAAACTCGATGAGTAGGACTTTCTGACTCTTATGGCAATACTGTGTCTATGGACTCATTATGCATGCAATGTGACAGCAGTCACTCTTCTCCAGAGGGCCACAGCCAGCTAGCAGGACCTGAATGCATTTACCAGGTGGGCAGAGATATGTGCTAACCGTTACTTCCCAGTTACAACTTACAGGAATGTCCAGTTTACTTTAGTGCAGGCCAATTTTCAGTAGTTCCGCATTACATTTCTGTAAGGGTTCTTCATGTTTACATCAGGGTCCTCAGGAATAAGATGGCTCTCACACAGGCAACCCAACCTGGACGTAATGTTTTCACAACATAACCATGAGATTGCATTAACATCATAATGCTGCTACAATGTCTTAGCAGTAGTTTGAGAGCAGGTCTAACGCTGGCTGGGTACTTAACAATAACAAAGGTGAGACGATGCGCTTCCCAGTCAACACACAACATTTTTACATGAAACTGAAACCTAGGCATAATTCACTGAATGCTGTGTGCTGGATGGGTCCTTATCATTTCTATACATGTATATATGTATGAGGCTCCGTATATATGAAATCCTAAATGGAAATGTCAACTTAGGTTTAATCAAAATCATAGGTCCGCTATAGCCCCTGTGTGGGGAAGCTATAGACCAGTACTGAGCGGCACTATTATTTTGATTATATTCTAAGTACCTTGCAGTCCTTGAGCAGATGTTTTTTTGTTCCTTTGTTCTCCTTGTCGTGCCATTTGAGTGACCACTTATCTGGGAGGCTGAAAAATATAGTTGCTATTTTTCCTCAAGGAACTGAGAGTTGTTAGAGCTCTAACAGGAAAGGCATGCTGCTACTATAAAAGATGGAAGCTGTGTGTCACAGCAGAGAGTTGCCTAATGCTGGATCTTCAGAAAGTGATAAAACATAGCCGTCGACATTAAAACAAATGGGGAATTATCTGGAAAGACAGAATGATGTCTGAACTGAGGGACAGGTGTGAATGTGCACTAACCGCTCCAGGCTGTGTAATGGGTACAATGGACCCTTAGACTCCTGACCACTCAGTCCTCTCCAGAAGAAACGCTGGATCAGAAAAGCAGTGTGCATGATGACTGCCCACATCTTTCAAAACACAGTACGCAGTATCACAGCAGTGACATGAGTTTGAAGAGGACGGCATCACAGCGTTCACGCAGACGCATGAGAAAGCACAAAGACAGCTATGCAACAGCTCACCATGAACATTGCTCTGCGAAGGGTGGTCACGGACAACCAGCTGACATATATTATTAAGATGCACGTTGAAAACCATTGTCCACTTTGTTGATGACTTATCAGGAGGGCCTTAATGTGCAAGGCTCATTCTGAGATGTAATCTCCCAGAATGCATTGAGAGTGTTCTCCCAGAGCAGAGCTCAATGTCAATTTAAAATTCAGAAACTCCCTGGCAGTTTCTTTCTGACTTGCTGCAGCGATGACCTTGATCGCCATTAATTATTCAGTAAACGTGCATTCTGAGGTCATCAATAAATAAAACTCTCAGGCTGTGTAATGTGGTGAAGCTTGATTTTCCACTCGTGGTGCATATGAAATGTATATGCAGTAAAACTGCTGACTAGAAAATGTGATATGAAGAAATATGAGAGAGCATACCTCTAAAAAGACCCACTCTAACACAGCAACTCATACATGTTCAGTTAGATGTTTGGTTAAAATGTATGCGTATATTGCATAATGACAATACATTTTATAAGATGTATATAAAGTACACAATGTACATACAATATGTGATATACATAAGGCACATGGTATGCAGTACATGGTTGAGACATTGCATGGTGCGTATGAATTGTGCAGTGTAATGTATATAGGATGCATGGTTTATTTCACCTAACCATTATTTAAGTAAAAACAGAATACTGTATATTGTTCTTACATAAATGCAAAATGAAATATCTGTGTTTGATCACAAAGCAGAAACCAAACTGAAACTTACCTTGGGGAGATGTCACATCCCTGCTGCATGAAGGCCCCCAGAGAAAACCAGAGGCTGTTGAAGATCCCAAACTCGTTAGGTGGCTGGTCGCTGGGCTGCCCGTCTGTGCCCTCCTCCGGCTCCTCGGTGTGCCACTCGTATGGGCTGAAGCGACTGACCAGGAACAGCACCACGCTCACGCCGATGTAGGCAAACACGATGCACATCCAGATCTCGTAAGCCAGCGGGTCCAGGAAGGAGAAGACGCCGGGCTTGGACTTCTGTGGCTTCTTTATCATGATGGAGATGCCCAGGCTCATGAAGGGCTTGGAGAAGTCGATGACCTCCTCTCTCACCAGGGTGATAGTTAGAGGTGCCACAGCGATCTCTGCTTTCTGGAGGGGGGTGGGGGGTATGGAGGAAAAAGGCAACATATTTAATTTTCACTTTTAGCTCCAGAACACCATGAGGGACCTTTCTGTTTCTATTATTCTATTAAAAAAAGTCAAAATACGACCAAACGCAAGTTAAACTTAACTTAAGACAATTCTACCAGGGTCCTGGAAAATCACTTGTATGTTGTGACAGAAAACATGGTTTTGATAATTGGTTGCATACAATGATGGGGGCTTTGGGTTTGACTGAAGGGACCTCCGCTGAAGAGGAAAAAAGTGAACTAAATTGTGAGGCCAGCCACTGCATCCTCCTCCACAGGCAGAAATTGGAATGATGGAGGCAAGGGGGGGTGAGGAAGGTGTGATGCAAACTGCATTGGAAGGTATATGGAAATAAAAGCACCCCTGATTTGAATATGTTCAATCTTAACAACAATTTGACAACAAGCTGACAAAGCTTATGTTTCTTTAATGTTGATGAAACACAGGGATTTGAATATCTTGTAAAAATCTATGCTTTCTCTTCACTATCACCATCCAGAGAGACCCATAACAGGACCTGCATGCTAATCATGGAAGACAAAAGGGGAGAGTAAAGTAAATATTCACTTTTATTCAACCTATATCTTAGCATTTTGTGATTGAACATGACTTTGCATGCTCAAATTTAAAACCAAGGCACTTTAATCCAAGAGGCTTAATTCAAAGCAAAGAATTTTAAGTGGAAATGAAATCATAAATTCTGGAAAATATGCTTACTGCACAAGACGAAAATTGGATACAGCCTTGGAAGTCTGGGAGCTTGTATAGCTCTGCTGTAAATCCACAAACTAGATTACTTGTTAGCGACTTAGCAACATTTCTCTCCTCGCCTCAGCTCTTGGAAGATCAAAATTAATCCAAGAAAGAAATTAAACTTTAATAATAACAGGCCAGCACTTAAAAAAAGAAATACAACTTTCCCATCCTCAGCATAAATTTCGAGGATGACAGTCCGGCTGCATATGCATTAAAATGCATCATTGCCTGAAAGCTGTAAGGAACATTTTTATGAAACGTGCCTTCAGAAGTGTTGTCACCGGGTGAATGGTCAATAAGGGAGGTCTTAGGCTGTAAAGTGCTGACAGGAAAGTGCTTAGCCATAGTCTATAGGAACAGTGCAAGAAGCCAAGCTCCTCTCTAAGCCTTCTTTGAAATAAGTATGGTGAGTGGTGTGTCTTTTGTCCCTAACATTTGTCCACAATCACAATAGGCATACCTCTTCCTAATCCCTGCCCTGTCACCACCCCACCTAATAGTATCTCTGCAAACTCTGCAAACAACTAATATCTTAGAAAAAATACTCTCATTTGAAAAGTAATTACAGCAAGTAAAACTTATGTGGCTATCATTTTTCCTGAAGACGCTTTTCATTACTCCCGTAAACCAGTTCCCCGACCATTTCTTACCCCATAAACCAGCTCCCCGACCATCCCATTCCAGATCTTGGTCTCTGGGTCCCTGGCTCCATATTTGCCATCAGGTACAATCGAGATCTTGTACTTGATGCCGATGTGCTTGGCGATCTCGGACGCCAGGTCCACACAGTAGCCCTCGTACTGGTCGTTCCCCTCGAACATCTCCCAGTTCTTCTTTAGCATGACATATGGCCCTTCCTGAAATAACCAGACGGGCAAAAAATGGGAATCAAACCATCAAAGGCCTCACCTGCAACACTTGACCACAGGAGCACGAGACACCATTTCTAACAAATAACATACAGAGAATATTCTCAGAGAGCATCAAGACAATGTTAAGAACAAATGTTACGATACATACAATGAGGGATCATACCTCATTTTACTTACAATCCTGCTTCATTCTAATTATTACATGCTATAGCATTCATATTAGTATCACATCATATTATTTTTATTATTATTATGCTATATGTTATTCTGGGCAATGCCACCTAATCAACAGAAGTATTTCTATGTAGAGCCAACAGAAAATTCAGTGGGAGAGAAAAAAAAGAAAACTGAACATCAAGGTCTTGACTGACTGAAGCACATCAGAAGACAAACATAAATGTTTAATATACTTTGAGACCATCCAGTTACACTTCTATCTCCATGCAATGAGAGGGAGAGGCTGATATGAGTCTGAAATTGATTATGAGTGGGGTTAAAAACAACTGTACTAGTACCTGCCATCAGGTACTACAGGGTGTTTACATTAAATGATCTTCCCATAAAAGTGGATTTGATTTGTAGACGTCAAATATTCATTTGAAATCGCAATACTCCCCAATTCAGGAAATATTAAAAGCCAAATCAAACCAGAAAGCAAACAAACATCACAGGCACTTGGCTTTTCAGCATTATGACCTTCTTTTGTATGACGTTTGCTGTTTGCTTATTTTATGAAAAAGCTAACAGCATGGGAACCCCCCTTTAAACATTTCCAACATATATCCATAAAAACACATCCACTAAAACCTTTAAAGGTGCTTTCATATCATATCAGATTGGGTAAACAAACATTCGCTGTAAACCTTATGATTAACCTTATGATTACATGCAGACCTGATCTCTATAAAAAATGTGAGATAGAGTACAATCTCACCAGACTGTCCATATGCAGCCCTCTGTCACATTAGAAATACTGGCTGATATTTAGAAAAATATTTGAATCAGCCAGCCCCAAAATTGAAGCAACCTCCAAGCGCAGTATTGGAAGTGGTTTAATGAAATATTTGTTATGACTTCATGTCTGAGTAGATGGTAACATACAGTGAAGGAACAGTAGGCACAATAACAAACCAAGACAGACAAAAACAAGCTAAAATATCTCACTCTAGGTGACAGAAATAATTTGCAGCCAACCTGACAGTAAACAATACCACTTAAAAGGTTAAATATTTAAATGGGTGCCATACAAAAGTAAAAAAGTAACAGGTTTCAAAAGGTGAAATGGTGCTTTCAGATAAATACATTTGTTCATACTGTGTACATACTTTATTCTCCTGCCAGACACTGCCCACGCAACACAAAATGTCTGCACAACATTCCACTGACACTGAACACCTTGGCACGACATTATAAGAACACTGTAAGAATGCTAGTGCATGAGAGCACTGGGTGAAAGAACTCATAGGCCAGCTGAGATGCTTTCGATGTCATGGGTTACACAAGACCTTTGGCATCGAGGAACACAATCACTCACAGCCAAATTAGAACTGTGACTTTTACAACGGACTTGCCAGTGGAATTCCTTTGGAATTTATTAATGTTTTCAGGAAGTACACGCAGGCGACCGTCACATATGTTATGCCTGTATGGAACCAAGGGACCTCAGGGGCCTTCAAGTTACGTGCTGGACAGTTAACATAAGAGCAACCATACAGATATGTAATTCATTTTTGTAAATGACAGTATATATATCATATACAGATGTACATACATACGTATACTTACATACACAAGTATGGTACATTTTCTGTTTTTCCTTCTAAAAAGGTAGACCTCAAATACATTCAAGCGGTCAAACATTGTTTTACATTTATTGAATTATTGAAATAATGAAAATTATACATTACTTTCCTTTGTAAAAAAAAAATGGCACGGTGAACATTTCCAACTTTAACATGTATTTTTCATATAGAAAGTAATGAAAACTGAACAACAACAATAATGACAACAAAAACACACTGGGAAATGTACAGCCACATTTTCAGTGCATTTGTATGACAGGGGACGCGAAGGGGGAAGTGACAGTAATTCCAGTCTGCTCATGCTGCTGAGCAATGATAGCAAAAGCCAGTTCTATTCACAAAGTCATTTCACAGCAGCTGCCAAAAGTAACCGGAGGATTAACGCCGCCGCACAGTCAAAAATACAATTTTCTATTTTCCATGTTAATTACCCAGCAGGGCGATAGATTAATGCAGCCAATGTGCTTTTTTAAAAAAAAAAAAAAAAAAAAAATTGTTAATGCTAAGTATATAAAGAAAAGCTTGGTGACAGTGCAGTTTGACATCTCTCTCCCCTCCTGTCTGTGGAAACTGCGGGCCGAGCTATCAGATGCGTCATGCGGCCTGGGAGAGACAGCAAGAACAGGGCTCTGCAGGGTTCCACAACGCGACGCTTCTGCGGCAATTACTAAATCAGTCGCTTCCAGTCACAAAGGTCTGCAAAGCCCTGACAGGAAATTCGGAGTGACACACGCAGAGTCACACACGTTCACACACAGGCATTTGCACACACGCTTATTTCGTGATTACACAGCACAAGTACATGCGGTGCCCTGCAAAAACATAACGTCTGCAAGGTTACATTGCGTTTACAGCTTGGCCATTGTCCAAGTGACATCCATAGCTATGTAGTCAAAATAAGAATAAGAGGAGCGCAGAGGTTATACAGGGCATGAATCAAAGCTGCATTTTGTTTGACTGACTGCATGAATGCTGTAGGGAAATCTGTTTGGAATCCGTTGCCTTGGTGCTCTCCATTAAAATGTGCGTAAATCTGCTATATTTGGGTAAAGCTGTGCTTTGCCAATGCAATGGTACTATTCGAATCTTTGACCGACAATGTGAAGTCTTTCCTTCACAAAGGAAACTAAATTATTATATTTGTATAGTATAATATTCATTCATGTTCTGACAAAAGCTTTTGAAATAGCATGTTTCTGTGGGGAAATGAATCATCATGGCCAAGGCTCAGCAGATGTGGCCTTTAGTTGCCCATGGCTGCATACTTGAGACTGCTAATTCAACATTCATGAAAAGAAAAAAAAGTGGATGTATGCCTTTTTTTACATATTTTTTTAAATACAAAACCTCTCATTCATAACACTTAATGTAAAAACACAATGTATGGACCTTATTTGATGCTGAACTGAAAAACAGAACAAGAAATTACAATAATAGTTTGTTTTTTATTTTAATAGTTTCAAATATCAGGGGTCAAACACAGGCAAATGCAAGACTTTGACACTCTTAGACTTCCGTTTTCTTTCTGAATTTACTAAGATATCAATAGTCTGACAGAGCTTCTCTATAATTTACTTTATAAATAAGAATTTTACCACCAATATTCCTTTTAATACTTTTCCTAATGGTCTGTAATTTCCTAAAACATCAAGCGTTATTACACTTATTTTGCACTGAGGTTAATGTAGTAGGGGTTTGTAGAGGTATTGGAGTGAAGTTAATACAAAACATAATATAAATTTTCACTACTGTTTTCACTTTTGAGGGAACAACATGTAGCACTGTATCTTCACTTCAAATACTACACTTTGGAAATACCTGGCCAGACTGTCCTGAAGGCAGGAGTTCATTGTGTAATCACCAAGCCCAGGTTTACACTCAGAATCAGCTGTGATGTCACCAAACCTCTGCAGCTGGAATTGAATCTGAAAAAGTCTTTCTTTATTTTTTCTGTCCATTATGTGATATTATTTTTCTTCTACCCAGGTTTGTAGTAATTGTAGTAATTGTAGGTTTTAGTAATTTTTAATTGATTAATTAATGGTTATTTAATTGATTGTTGTAAAACTAATATATTGAAAGCCAAAAAACATACCCCACGGTGCTGAAAAAAGAAAAAAAAAACAGCCTGATAAGATGAAACACCTAGGGCAAAAGAGCCATTTTTAAAAGCTTAAACAGCCTCTGAAATTGGACGCCAGTGTCATCCATGCCTCAAGTTCATTCTCACTTGAGGTGCTCTCCTTCCAAAACATCAAATTCAATGAGACTCAAATGAGAGATGCACTTGCAGTGTACAACCATCATCACATAGTGCTGTTTCATATGGTGTAACTCAGGGGTTAACAAATTTGGTCTGGCCGATATTGTGTGTGCAGATATTGTGTGTGGCCCGCTGAGTTACTTTAGGCTTCCATTACTGCTTTTCACTTTCTGTATTGAATACATACAAACATACCTTAATGGTAATTTACACTTCTGTACTTGATTTATACTAAATCAAGGTTCATTGTGCCTCAGTATGGATCAAGAGTATAGTTCACTTGGTATCGTCTGATATAGTACATAACCTCTGAAAATTCACCTTTCCCCCCAAAAAATGTGATATAATCAAGCAACCACAAGCTAACTAATTAACTGGTCTAGCCAGACGTTGCCTGCCAGATATATCAATGTTAAAATGGTGACATGAAAATGAACACTATCTGTAAGTACATGAGGATCGCTGTACTAAAACAAACTGATACTACGAAAGCTTGGATCAGGAGCTACAGTGTACTGTTTGCTCACTCTGCAGCTGGCCCAAGTTGTGATGGTGAAATTTTGTTTTATTAAACAGTGAACAGAAAGGAGCATTCCATAGGTGTAATACAAAATAATCCAATGGAGAGCTCTGCGTTTTCCTGCAATCGCATCCCAGCTAAGAAACAAACTAAAATCACTAGCCAAAACATCTAAATCAGCTGCTGTAACTAGATGGGTAGTCAACAGATATATATACTCACAATAAAAATGATCAAGGCTGTAAATGTGTCCTTGTAGCTATTATAAACAGACAGTGTACTTATGCTGAAGCAGTCGGGCACAAGAGGTTGTAGTAGATCAGAAAATTTGGCACAGCATTTTAGAATGTTACAAGTACAACACTTTGCCAAGTACTGCTAAGTAACACTGTATTCAGTAGAAACCTTACAGAATTGTACTTCAGTAGATAAACATATTATCGTAATGAGACCTCTTCAGTTTCATAGTCACTGAACATGTGAAAGGTTTTTCTTTGTTAAGGTCTCACTTTAATACTGATGTTGGTCTTGTTCTGTGAAGTTTGTGAAATCGAGGAGATTGCATGCTATTTCAGAGGTGAATATGTCTGTCTGACCTTAACTTATGTTAATGATTTCAATAATAGAATCCTAATCAATCCTTTTTATGACAATTAATTAGCTACATTGATAAAATCCTAAATTTGACATGCCAAAGTGTACAGTTCATGCATGCTTACAGTCCACCTCACACCAGCCAATGGCGACAATTTACTCTCATGGTTCTATTCCAGCATTTCATATCAACGTACTGCAAAAACAATCATAACATAATCAAATGTAAAGCAGAGGAGAAAAACATCCTGGGAAAAGCTCCATATTGAGAGGACAGTTGTCCATGTGGCTATGGAAACTGCCAAGCACGCACAGCAGAGGTCCGATCCCCTCATCGGCCTGAGGGGGGCGCTCTCGCGGGCACAGTCCATCTCTGCAGCACTCCCTGCGGGGCTGGACCTGTGTGGCTGGCTGCAGGTGTGCGGAAACCCGCGCTCACAACGCCCTCCATAGGGAGGGGCACATCCTGAGGCTCTGTCCGTTTCTCGCTCAGTTTCTGAAAAAGGGGTTCTTCACCAGGGGCTGAAAAGAGGAGGATTCTACTGTAGTGTAACTCCATGGGCGTTCTATTTTTCCACTCAAATTAAAGGGACACAGGGTCATTTTCAACACCATGCAACAAATGGCCAGTCTCCCTGATGGCATAACCCTTCTGTTATTTCATTCAGATTTTTCATGATAGGACAATTCAGAAAACAACAACAACAACAAGACAAAACAGAATACCTCCCAAAGAAACCAAGGAAAAAACACTCAGGATGTACCATTTGCCTCTAAACTTCGAGGCAAAACCCTCCCTTGTCCACTGCGATTTGACTCTATCTTTGTGTTGATTCTGAAAAGTTGATTCTGAATACTTCTGTAAAATGTACAGCATAGGCCTTTCCTTCCTATAATGGGTTAAGTATGGTTTCCAGAGAAGATGGCTGGATGCAGTTGTGTGGCATAGGGGTTAGAACACCAGGCTTGTAATCAGGATGTGTCAGGTTCAATCACTGTGTCTATCATTGCATTTCTACCCATGAACATGCTACTCAACCACAATTGTTAGCTAAAAATGTCATGTTTCAGTCATAGATAAACAAACAAATGCATAAAATTAATGTCCCTCCCCTCTGTGTACAATGGACATAGTGCTCATGTCTCATATATCATTCAAATTCAAACAAGAAACACTCACATCACCAGTGACCTGCTGAACTCAGACAGCGAAGCCCTGTGAGGTTATTGAGAGAGAGAGAGCTTGTAGAAAGCTTACCATTATTGTGGTGACAACAACTGTCCTGTTCTCCATGCCTGAAGTTTCATTGGGAAGCAATACTTCATTTTGGATCAAGACCAGCTTGTCAGCATCATTCCAGTAACCGATCTGGAGATAAAAGATATTCTAATGTAATTAGCATCTTAATGCTGAGGTATAAGTCAAAAATCATTTAGGAAGAAGAAATAGGAGTGTGTATAGTTTGGCACATAGTGTGTGTGTGTGTGTGTGTGTGTGTGTTTGTGAAGTGAGAGAGAGAGACACAGAGAGAGAGGGGGGGCATGTGTGTGAGGCAGAGGATGTTAGGGACCTCTGGCTAGAGTCTGAGGGTAAGCCAAGGGGAGGAAGCAATGTCTCTCTGGTTTGTATGCCGCAGAGCAGTGGGTGATTGATGCTCTTGGGGAACGCAATGCCTGTCCTGACGGGACCCCGCTGAACGCAAGGAGGTGTTGCAGGGAGTCAAGACTGCTCTGCCTGCTGATCGATGGAGTCTCTCTCTCTCTCTCTCTCTCTCTCTCACACACACACACACACACGCACACACACACACACACACACACCATTACTGCCTCTTCTCAACTTCAATTAAAGATGCCCTGGCCTATCCACATAACCTACAGCTCAAGGCCCTGCACTGTTACACAGCAGGGTGGGCACAAACTTGTGGTTACTGTGGCTGTACGTGCAACCTGCTCTGACACCTGAAACTGACAGAGTATGTTCAGCAGAATCCATACTAAACAGCAAGAATATTTGAGCCTGAGCAAACACCATTGAACAGTACATACGGTTTTACTGTTCTCGAAAACCATAGCCATCAGGCAGATCAGTCTTACATCACAATACAGAATGTGAGACTAACTTGGTCATGGCCAATTGGTATTCAATAAATTAATTATTGAAAAAACATATCTACCAAGGGTGAAATAATATGCTTCCACCAAAAAATTAATGATAAAGTTTCACATAACTCCTTTCTGGATGTCTACTTGATTTGCAGACATGTTTCCTCCAGAGAGCTACAATGAGCATGAAGGTAGTGTAAAATTTTGGCAACATAGTTTGTGACCTGAGGGTTGCAGGATCAAATTGATGTTGAGCAATTATCCCCTTGGGTGTCTTAAGCTGATACAACTGGAAATATCCAGGAGTGTAAATTCTGTAAAATACTTCTAATACAAATAGTCTATGCAATATGCCCTCAATAGTAAGAACATCCAATCAGCATTAAGCAAGCAAACAATGCAGTAGTGCAATTATATCTAAAATTTACACTTACATTAAGTCCTAGTTTTAGCACATATAACTTACCTACAACCAGCATAGTAATAGCAACAACAATGCACTCCATGAACAGGAAAACAGACACATCATAGACAGTACAGAGTTATTCTCTCAGCAGATGCTGGTAAAAAAAGACACAAGAGACATTCCATATGCATGCATGGAGACAGGTAGCTTACCCTTCGTGGTCCATTGTTTTTCAGCTCAAACACATCCATCGTGTAGTTGACTCGACGTCCATAGTGGTCAAACTGTACATTCCCTGTTAGACCTTGGAGTCGCACCTTCACAACATTTACACATTTAAAAAACACATTTCAAACAAGGACCACCCATTAGCAGCTAATTCTTTTTTAATTACTTGCAACTATCATTATCTTTGTACATTTCACACAAATCATTTAGTTATAAATGAAAAAAATGTCTTTAAGTTAAAAACCAATCTAATAACCAATCTATAATATCTGTTTTAAAGTCAAAATTATTTCATGTAATCCAATCTCTTTTATATAATTAAAAGTTAATGTAGAATGGTACAGAATGTAAAAAAAGGTTCTTTGATACTAAAACATCAAGCACAATCAAGGCAAAAGGATTAAGCCACTGGTGAGTGATCCTTTATCAACTAAATTAATAACCAAAATCAGGTTCAGGACAACTAATATTGCTTCCCTTATTTCTTTCTCACAAGTCACTATGCATCTACACAGATGCATCTATAAATGTCAGCATTCAACGTCATACTTCAGCCTTGATGGTAGATTAAAGTGATTCAGTGGTTGAGAAGTCTCAGCTGCTCCTCCGTTCCCTGTCCTGCTGCCTCCTTTACTGGTCCCCCACCTCCTCACTTCCCATAGCATTCCACTGTCCGGCCCTCGTAATCACCCCCCCAAATCCCCCCCCCCTTTCATTCCCCCATCCATGGCTGCTCCTTCACCTGTTTGAGTGTGCGCTCCATGTCAATGCCCTGGTTCCAGGGAGCTGCTGGATTGGCCAGGCAGTCTCCTGCGTTGCCTCTGCGAGAGATATCCACCTTCTGTCTCCGAAGGTTGCGGAAGGCCTCTGCCATCACCATCACTCCGTCGTAAGTCAGCGCCGAGGTGTACTGAGGAGGAGGAAAAGGAAGATCAGGCCGGAGGCCCTCTAGCACTCTAGCAATATCCAACCAGAGACAAAACCATTCCACCAACACACTGAACCAAAGGGTTCAGGGTTATATTAAAAATGTATATTGGATTGAAACATGCGCTCTTCCTGTGTATGATACAGTGTCCACTATGCTTTCTTGATTGCTGTGATGCTCCTTAGGAGGGAACTGGTACACTTTTCACATGACAGGCATGCCTGTACAATTACCACATGCCTAGCTGGTCACCGAGCATGATCAGTTCGGTGCGCGACTGGTCTTGCTTGGAGGAGTGAGTGTGAGGTAGAGGGAGGACAGAGGCCATCTTGGCAAAAGAGAGTAACAGGGATAAAGGAAGATGGAGGAAAGAGAGGGGATACAGAGAAAGACAGACACAAGGAAGCAAGAGAGAGAGAGAGAAGATGCAGTGCTGTATGCTGTCAGGAATGAAATGTACACACTGGCTTGTTACTCCACACATTAGGAGCAGACATAGCACAGGACAGTGACTCTCAGGCCTAACTGGCTGTGTTTGAGTGAACATACCCAGATGTCTCAGAAACATGCTCCTGATAGCAGGGCTGATTGTGATAATAAATGGATTTCTTCTTACTCTGCACTGTGACAGCAGTGCAGTTTGAATCATGGGAAACAGCACAGAATGGCCAGGGACCAGCTCAGATAATAATGCAGAGGAAAGGAAATCTCACACAGTTCCAAAAAAAACATGTTGTGGGAATTGAAAGTGGCATTCACAAGTCCTTGCACTCACTAATCCCAGTAAGGGAAAGGCATACAGATTCAGCATATAACACTGGCCCTGCCCTCTAGTCAAAATTGAGTACCCCCACTCTGTGTGAAAGTATAGCTGAATGATTATTAATTTATACCATAAGCATTGTGAGTTACACTGGATAAAGTTTACTTTTTACCTGGGTGAGCCCCATATATACTACAGGAGGCTTACTTGTCACTCCTTTTGCACATGGCTGGACCAGAACAGACTTCAGAGGTGGAATGAGATCCAGTCAGTTGTACAGAGCTGTCTGTGTCACAGCCCTGTGTTAATTATCAGCACAGCGGGAGTTCGTTTATTCCATTTGTTCCCCTGGGAGGTGGTTTCATCACTGACACCTCAGAGGACTGTCTTTAATTGTCTGCTTGGCTCTGGTGTGGGGTGCCCAGGCCAGTGAGGAGGACTACATGATTTGATTAGCGTGCTGATGCAGTGCTCTGCTAAGGCAGCCTGCAGACAGGAAGGACATTGGTCAAACTGCTGAACACAAAGCAACATTCCAATGACACATACTGTGTCTCTGTCACCGTTTTAAAAACAAAAGGAAACTTGCGGTGTCAGGGACCAGGATAAATAGCATTGGTAATACTGAGCTAAGATATACCAGAAGATAACAGATATCATCATCATTGTCATCATCATCATTATTATCATCAGCATCATCATCATCATCATCATCATCATCATCCTCATCATCATCATAAGCCAATATGCAAATATACCCCTCATTTGAAATGCAGAGACATTTCCTGGGCACTACTCTACCTCTGCGGTTCTGGGGGGAGACAGGCAGCTGTGGTCGACCTCACTCGATGATCCGGGGACTGGACAGCCAGTCCTAGCTGGTGGTTCAGACTGAATAATTGCTGTGGGCTAACTGTCACATCTCCACATCACATCACAACACTCTTAAGTCTCCCTACTAAAGGATATAGCTGTCTATCTAGCTTTTCTAACATTACATCGAGAAAAGGTTGTGTGCTATAGGACAATGTGTGCAGTGCACATTGTACTGGTAATGTGATATGTTAATCCCTATACATTGCATGTGGAGACCAGCTCCTGTCCCCAACACACCCTGTCTCTTGATGCTGCCCTGCCTCTCCCTGCTGAGGAGTACAGAATGTACAAAATGTAATGAAAAAAAAAAAAACAGAGACACACTGCAAATGTTTAACGCATCACTGCCACCATGACCTTGAGCTGGCAAGGTGAGTTTGCAAACAGAGACAGAGAGAGAGGCAATGGACAGGGGGAGAGGGATGTGCTGGAGATGTGAATGTCAGGCACAGCACAGGCCTCCTGTAATTTTGTCTGCTACGCATTTTGTGAAAGTATGATGTGATTTTGTCTGCTATAATAAAGTATGGCCACTGTGAGTGCTGTAAAACACATAACAATTCCAATTGGATAAGACCAGAAACCAAAATTAGCAGCAATATTCATTGAATGTTCTGTACTGTCAATGGTGCAAAAACACACACACATGCATGTACTCATGCACACACGCACACACACACACAAACAAACACACACACACACACACACACACCTGCCTAGACTAGACTTTGTTATTTTGTTCATTTAAATGCTTCTGAGTAGAAGAGACAGGCTTGCACTGAGTGGGTGCCAGTCAGACACAAGAGGGTGGATCTCACCTGAGAGCTGAGAGATTTTTGCTGTAGTACTGCAGTCTGTTTTTTACATGTAATATCAACTATGCAGTGAAAAGGCTGAATATGTTGTAGCTGCATTATATACATTTACATTTTATCAGCCTGTGCTAAAAATAAATAAATAAATAAACATACCATATGTAGACACACACACACATACAAACACACGTCCAGCTCAGGCAGACCAATTGGTTTTCCCCTTCCAAACACATACGTTGCTAAGAAACAAATTGGTATCTTCAGTCAATTTCTGTTTTGGCTGTGACATCTTTAATCACGTCTTCATGCTGAGAATCTGGGTCAGTCTGTCAGGATGATGAGTAGATATGTGGAAGGACCTGGTCTGAGCTGTGCAGGAGTGGTAGGACATCTGATCTGCCCCTGTCTGACACCTGAGACCACAGTTGTGTGGATACATAACCGCAGCACAAAACTATTATGGTTCATAATTTGTGGAGCTGGTGGGGGACTTCTTAACTGCCTGAACTCTGGCATAGCCAAACGCAATGTGGATGTGAAGGACTCTTTCTGCTGGTCATAAGGGAGCTCTTGTCATGGCAGTTCTTGTCATGTCCTCACATCCCAGCATGCATCCTGGCAGTGTTTGTGTACTAATTCATCATATGATTTTTTTCAGTGCTGTTTAGCTTAGTGACTGTAGTTAGCCTAATATGCAGACTTAAAGAATACCCCTACAGAATCATATTCCAAAATCGCCTGCCAGGGAAAGCTTCTTCAGCTTCTGTCTGGGATAAGCTCTATTTATGTGTATATATAGTGTATCCTGTGTACCTCATGACTGTCATGTATACCTGGTGACTGATGTATGGCAGTATATTTGGCTTCCCTTGTCTAGTAAGGTTGCACAAGTTAACTTAGGGTAGGGCTTGAATAGTGTTATGCTTACATGCACTGGTCTGGGAGTGTTGTTAGTCTGTTGCTCATTCAACTTGAATGAATACACTTATGTTCTATTGTGCTGGAAGTTGCTCTGTCAAAATGAATGTAATGTAATGTAACGTATACTTAGGGGGGGAAGCCTACCTTGGGTGGGCTGTCAGACCCCGGGTACTCCCTCTGGTCCAGCTTGTTCCAGCGCTGCATGAGCTTGATCACCATGGGTGTGCTAAAGTCCACCAGCTGGAAGCCCGTAACATTGGCCCCACCGTGCATGAAGCGCTCTAAGGAGATGTCCTTAAATCCCTGCGGTCAGAAGGACATGAGGTGGCAGGGTGTCGGGTAGGTGACTGAGACTGGAAACACACTGACTTGCCTCCAGAGTTCATTCTACAAAGGCCACGTGGGACACAACACTCGCCACCCCACACCACGGCCACTGTTTCCCTCCATCTGTCATTCCAAAATATCCCCCCAATCCCACAAAGTCTGTGTCTGGACTCTGAGAACCACCCCCCCATCCCCCAACACCTCCCTCCCACCCCCAGTAGAATCGTCATGCATTAACTAAAAAGCGAAGGAGAGAGGCGTTTACTTCCCACGTTAGTCAAGAATCCCACTGCATTAATGCTGATAATAAGGTCAAAGAGACAGGCGTCTTCCTGTATTAGTCACACAGCTGAAGTGTTTTCTCTCGCCATCTCCTGACTGATGATCTGAATCTAATTGACATGATGCCGTTGCTGTAAGAGCTCCTTGCTCGCTGGCTGGTCAGGATGCCTCTGACAGCATAGATTGTCCTCACTCTGCCATCCAAATGCTGCACCCTGTCAACATTCGGGAGTCCAGCTCCGGACGTCTTTCAGCACCGCTGCTGAAATCTGCCTGACACAGTCCGCTAAACCACTTGCAACCGGAGAGAGGCAGACAAAGACAAAAGTGTAAAAACCATCCTTACCAAATTAGCCATGATGTAATGATAGCCTTTGACATGTTTTCCAACACTGACAATCTAAAAGAGAAGAAGCAGAAAAAGAAAAAAACAAACGTCAAATGAAAATGGATTAGCACGCTTTATCACACAACTGTGCAAGGTGTCTTCTCTAATTGCGATTAATTAGGCTGCTGCGTCTCATAGTAAATTAATGGTCAGTAATCTGCTGCAAATGAGGAAGTATATACAGCCCCTGAAGGCCAGTAAAAGATGACAGCTGTAAAGCTGCAGATACAGTGGACGCATTATGGGCCCTCTCAATAATAATTAATGCTGTAAAAGTAGAGAGCTGCAGCCAATGCCATTCCACCCACTCCAACCACAACTTTAACATCCGTCTGTACCTGTCTAAATACTGAACAATCTATAAACTGCTTCTAAGAGGCATAATCCTTTTGCAAATTGAGCTGTCCTTAAGGACATTATTTGGAAAAGGATCTTCGTTTCAGTCTCTGGAGGTGTTCTCACATGCTATTGTGGATTTTGTTGCTATGTTTATCTTTCCTTTTCTGGCTTTCCTCCCTGTAAATTTGTGCAAAAGACTGCAAAATTAACCAGAGAAGTGTCAAACAAGAAGAGACAGATAATTTAGAGATTAGCTTTTCTCTATTATGAGTGAGGTCATAAAAGATGAGAGAACTGAAGATAAGTCAAACAGACTGTCATAAACAATAAGTTGTAGATCTTCATGGGTTGATGTAGCAGTTAGTACATACCCATAATACCTGTAATATCCATCTCAAATCCACAGTGGGGGAAAGGAGATCACTGTGTCAAACTGCTGAACAAATGAAGCAGCAGTCTGAATCAGAGACAAATTGTCTGATCTTTCTGAGGTTTCAGGGATATCAATGGGAATAAATAAATCAAATTTATTGTATGCATCGGGAACTTTGACCTACATCTCCCATTCAAAAACATGAAGGACAATGAATGAAGGCATAAAGGACAATAAATTTGTTTGGTGGAATGTCAGACGGATGTATTAACGCATAAGAATTGAGATCATGTTATCTCTGTGAAACAGTGGAGTTCCCATGAGAATGAGTGAATTATATGCAACACATTACATGCACTATAACACTGACTGTTGTAACGTCTCACCTGTTCTAACATGTTTTGTAGTCTCTCGGCCTCCAGGTCTATGACAAACTTCTTTTCTTGTCGGCGGTCAAGGTCCTCCAGGAGCCGCCGGTAGCTGGCATCGTTAAAGCTCTCCACACAGATTGCGCTGACCTGCCAGCCGTTCTGTCCTGCCTTCTCCATGATGGCCTGCAGTATTGCATATCCTGGCAAACACACAGACAGACATATAAGAGCCTGTTCAGACCAGCTAACACCTGAAGAGATGATTGGACTGTCAATGACTACTGCATCTCAGAACTTCTGCACTCTGTAGTTGGCCTCAAAAATAAGACAGAACGGCACCTGCTCAGCCAATCAGAAAGCAGAAGGATACACAATTCCCTACAGAGGCTGTAATAACACTGGCCCTGTAGCCTTAAAATTGCATACAGACAGCTCCACACCTTTCCTGCTTCTTCTTAGAAGTATTGCTGGCACATTATTGATTATTTATAGGGCATTTGTTAATGTTGTCACTTGTTGTTGTACTATGTAGAATTTTCCAGCTAATATGTCACCAACTAGTGCAGAAATAACATTTGACAGAGTTTTGATAAAACCATTAAACAATCACAATGATAAACTATCACATACACAATATAACAATATTACAACAATGTATTACAAATATAACAATGAATAGATACTAACACATACAGTTTAAAACAAACTTTCCCTAAACCTTTCCACTGTCTTCACAAAAAACAAAATACACATTACAGAGCCCACTGGGGAGATGCGCAAGAGATTCCTCTGACTCAAGCAATAAAATGTTAAGGCAAAGATGAGTTGTCAAGATAATTTATAGAGTATTATTAAAAAATCATATACAAGCGCATGCCTGTCAACACCTGGAGTTGTGGATTATGGAGAAGGTTTTACTAAAATGATAGCTAAATAGTTTTGGTGTAAACTGCCATGACTTCAGACATTTTAAATATTTTTCTGGGAGACACTGATAGGGGTGTGATTTCAGTTTCAACATGTCCTCCCCCTGATCCAGCTTTATTCAATTTAAAAGAAATTCATCCAACACAAATTTAATACAAATGATGGGTAAACCTTAATCTTGAATGGACTGGGCTGTTCTTGCAGTTGCATTAAAATGAGATACAGTTAACTCCTGATAATTGCACATGCTCAAACTGTTGTATCATTATGCACTTAACCAGAGGATGTGCATAATGGGAGTTAATCAAGTTAGTGTGATTAAAAATGTGCAATTAAATGAAGTATGTAATTATTCAACACACGGTTATAGAGAACTGGCTATATTCTCTGCAACTGGGCAGCAGTGGACAGCAGTGTAACACAGTGGAAAGCAGCAGGGCTAGTAACCAAAAGGTTGCTTGTTTGATTCCCTGCTGAGACACTGCTGTTGGGCCCTTGGGCAAGGCACTAAACCCAAAAATGCCTCGGTAAATATCCTGCTGTATAAATGGGTAACATGTAAAAACTATAGTCTATGTAAGTCACTCTGGACAAGAGTGTCTGCTGAATGACAATAATGTAATGTAATACATTAAGAAGCACAATTACTGTATGCACATCCTGCATTGAGGTGTTATGCTGTAATACATTCCCCTGTCCCTAAATTCTCATTTCCTTGCTGTCCTCAACCCTCTACATCCCTATTCCCTTCCATTTTAAATCAGCTCCCTCATCCTAAACCTTCCACTGTTCTCCATCACTTACACACCTATCCCCCTGCGCTATTCTCCATCCCCTGCTTTCTAATTCCCATCTGCATCTCCATTCTTCTACTGCCCTATGCCCACACTCCTGCTCCTCTCCGCTGGGTTCCCCTCATCTTCGGCTCCCCTCCCGCACAGCCAGTCTGAGGCCAAGTGGAACAGATGTCCCTCTTTAATGGCCCTCCATGTTCGCCATTAGAGCCTGGCAGCCTCCTCCTCCTGCTTATGCTTTGACCAGGTCCTCTGTCAATGCCCACAGTTAAAAGATGGGGATTACAGGGCTCAAACATGTGTGCGAAGGACTGCAGGATAGAGGGATGCAGGAATGATGCTAAATTGGGGTGGGTGCAGGAGTCCATCAGCATACCACTGGGCCCAACAGATGCTTCTGAGCAGATGTGATCTTAAACCTAATTCCAGAGAGAGGTCCCCTCTGTGATTTTTTTATAAGGATCATGTGATGCCGCTTCAGTACAATGTACAGAGGCATGGATCCTACTGCTTCACGTAGATGTTTGGCAGATTCCTGCGTGTGAGTGCTGCTCTTGCTTTTGTAATAAGCCTGTGGTTTGTGGTGAGAAAGCAGCAACATGGTTGGTGTGAGGAGGCTGAAAATTGAAGAAAAATGCCTGTAATCACCTTCTAATCTACAGCTCTGGTTGGATTAGGTTGGAAAGTAAGGTGTGTTACAGTTGATTTGTTGATTGTTCACAGCAATTTCAGGAAAAATGTGTCTGAATGCTGACATCCATATTTTAATGCATTAAATGCATTCTGTTAAATCCTAAGATGAGCTCTTCAATGGCTTCAGTGACCGTGCCTCCCAACTGAATAAGAGCTGACTGTTTTCACAGGCCCTGGCAATCCTTCCACTCTACATGATATCTGATCTCAATTCCATCACTATGCGGTGCAATGATTACCTCTGAACCCCCTGACAGAGAAACATATTAATGTACCAACATGTCTTCTGTCTCTCATCTTAATGAGGGTGTAAAGGAGCAGACAGGAGAGGCCCTGGAGCAGGTTAGCTGCTCTGCCACTCCTTCCCTAAGCTTGCATTGTTTAGTGTATTTTTTATGAGCAAAGATGACCCCAGGACTGACCTGTCAGCTCACAGCTCATACTACACACACACACACACACACACACACACAAACATATTTGCACACACAAGGTTTTTAGTTTTGCTTGCTTCAGTAGTGAAATCAGATAAGGTGCCCTTCAAATTCCAAATTAAACTAATTAGTTGTGGATGGTTCAAACACTCAACAAAGATACAATGCTGGTTTATTTTTGTTGACAAATATGTGATTCATTTTTGGCCTTGGGCAAACCATAAGAACTAATCAACATCAGCACCCCTACACCTTCCCAATGAGAACATCTTTGTCTTTCTGTGATGTCCAGTGGGGGGCAGTGGTGGTCTAAGGCAGCAATGACCCTCATACAGCGCAGTGAAAATTGCCCAATCCTAAGGACACCTAACCTTTTAAACACCATAATCTGTCTTTCTCTGCTCCAGCTCCTCTGCTCTTCAGCACCCAGCTCTCAAAACCTCCACACTGGTCTCTTTGCTGCCATGGGAGAAGTACTCTATTTTCACGCACCAAATTTCAGTGGGAATATGAAGATTGATGACAGCTGGCCACACAAGCATACCCATAACCAAACATGTGCATATAAATGTGTGCATAGTCTGTTGTTGTGGAACCTACTCATTGACTGTAAGCTTTTTTGTATTTTACCCCCTTTTCACCCCTAACTTTGAAATATAATCATTTGATACATAGGTATGCCAGCCAAAACTACCATTCACACTACAAGTCTCAGTGTGCCAGGAGAGAAAATCCAAACATAGGATAGGCACATCTTCCTGACATCATCTTAGTGAATCACAGGGTGCTGAGAAAAGTGAGAGGAGAGAATCATGGCTGACAAAAACCACCTTACTCTGGCTGAACAAAGCCAATTGTTTCCTACAACTAAAGATCCAAGATTGTCAGCAATGGAAACAGATCAGACTTAAGTCTAGGATGTAGGACTCAGCCTGTACTCATAATGAGAGTCTTAGCTGACTGAGCCACTTTGAAGTCCCGTTGACTGTGTTCTATCCTGTACTCATAATGAGAGTCTTAGCTGACTGAGCCATTTTTAAGTCCCGTTGACTGTGTTCTATAATTTAAGCGCACTTTAAGTGTAGTTGACTTAGCACTGAGTTGTTTCTGAGTGCTTCTATGACATGCTGATATTATAGCCTTGGCTCCAGTTTAACAGGGAACTTGGGGGAAGAAGACTGCATGTTAAGTGGCGGTCAGGGAGAGTACATTGTTTGCGGGTTCAAAAATGTAAAATATTTTGTAAAATTTCAGCACACTCTATAGAGTGAATAATTATGGTGTTTAGCTTGACTGAATAATAATGTATTTAGGGTGCAGTTTCCAACACATTAAAAACATTAGAGGGTACAGTATAAGAAAGCTTGTTGGCGGATTTGTCTTAGAGAACAACCTCTCCTCTTGGTGCCAGCTGCAGAATGGCGCAGAAGCAGAAACATGGGGATGCGGTCACACACGAATTGGCACACAGAACCTTGTGTGGCTTGCAGAGTGTCCCATGACATTGAGTAAGGGAGGCGGGCATCAGCTGCCGCCATTCCTCTGCTCTGAGCTACACATTTGCTGCAACATAGGCACCCAGGCTACAAAACATTGGCTGGCAAAGAGGTACATTATGCAAAATAAATGGCATCTCTCCAAATTCCCAGCTCTCAGATGTATTGCTTGGTCTATACATTTCAGCACAAGTGAAAATGGGAGAGTGTACGTCCATCTGCGTTGCTGCACACAACAGTAGTCAAATTTCCCAACACGCCTGGGTCTCTCTGCAAATCCATATTAGGTTTAAAGACTAGAGGAAGACCAAGCTCTGCTTTTAAAAAAGACATTCAAAGAATACATACATGCATGCATATTTAAGTGTTGTCTGTAATTGTATTTATTGCATGCAAATTCCCTTGCAGTATGCTTGATTTTCTATTCCTTCCATTTGCTGTGTAGATATTCTCTCTTCTGTTATATGTGGATTTATTCCCTTTCTTGTTAGCTGTGGGTTTTTTCCCTCCCCTGCTAGCTGTGCAGTTAGTCCTTCCTGTGCTAGTGATGAGACTTCGTCCCGCACATCTTTATGGCAGATGCACAGGAGATTGTACTAAACAGAGTGAGATTCCTGAGCGGCAGTGATTTCAAAATAACGTCCCCGAATAAGTGAAGTGATGCTATCATAGGCAAGTGAGAACAGATTCCTCACCATGCACATTCTCCATTAGTGTAACAAGACCTCTGGGCTTGCCAGCCTTCAGAGAAATCCCAACAGGACATTTTATCAATATCATGCTTCCTGGAAACAAACCCCAGATCTAATGAGAATGTCCATTGTGCATTTAAATTCTGAACCAAATATAATACATTTAACTCTCAAAGCTCACGGCATGTCTGAATTACATCCTGCAGTGTTTGCAGATGTCTGGCTGAGTGAAATCTTACAGATTTTTCCATTAATACAGGGAATACGATCTGTTCTCAGCTCATTTGTATGCAGTGGATTGAATATACCCATCCCCCTCAAAAGACATATGCGCATGATTGCACACACACACACATATACACACTTCAGGTGAAGGTTGGCCATCTTGAGAGAATCAGTATCTTGCAAAACCTTCATCAGTAAAAGTGAAAACTCCTATTTCAGGTACATGGCATCACTGTACATCAGTCACAATTACTTGATATATCAAAGAAAAAAAAATATTTTAACTCATTTCTTTACATTTGCATATCAGTTTAAAATATTTTTTTCTTTCATGAGGTTCTAAACAAATTAGCCCCATGCCCCATTTTTTACCATAAAAATGGTAGTGGAGTTTTTTTACAGCACACACAGCCAACAAACTCTACATTCAAACTCTACATTCTGCTTTACAGCATTGATTGCTACTGAAGTTCAAAGAACTTCCTTTTGCCTCTCAGCATGTTTTGCAAAAGTGGACAAACATCTCACACACACAAACATATTATTTTTTTTTACCCGTTCTCTGCTGAGTCATCTGCCCCAGCCTCCCCTCCAGGCCCCTCACTCCCCTCCCCCCTACATCCCTCACTCTGCCCTCACCTCGGTCTGTGTCATACAGGAAAACAAATCGGTTCCAGTCGTAGTGGTCGAGCAGGCTGAGCAGGGCACCCCGTATGGAGGGCCGCAGCTGCAGGACGAACTGGCTCTCGCCCTCCGTAGGGAAGCTGGGTGTGATGAGCGAGATGTGGAGCGCGTTGCAGAAGGAAGTCAGGGTGTGCACGGAACGCTTGTCGTACAGGCCGAAGATGGCGAAGACCCCCCGGGAGTACTGCGAGCAGACTGCGGACAGAGAGAGAGAGAGAGAGAGAGAGAGAGAAAGAGAGGGGATAAGAGTTACTGTTGTTCTCCTTAAAATACCGACAGAGGAGATGGGGGATTAACATATTGAAGTAGATTATGAAGCTGATGTAGTGTTTGCGTGAGCAAACACAAACACAGTGAGGCATATGATTTGTATCTTAACAAATGTGTAATGAAGCCACAGCAAAGAATTCCATGGATCTGTGATTTTCTTATTACTAATCACTGTAGACACACATGCTATGAATGTGAACACTGGAAATGAAATTTAAGGGCTGTAGATGCAGGGCATGAGTGCAATCTTTGCCCGTGCCAACAGTGGCAGAATAGGCCTTTACAAGGGCACCCGATGAGAAGCATTATTAGATGTTATAGTCCTATACATACATCCATTACATTACATTATTGTCATTTAGTGGATGCTCTTACCCATGCTTGATGGTTTAGTGAAGGGTAACAACTTTATAGGAAAAGGGGGGTGAAGAGTCTAGTCCTGTAATGAAAGGCTCCAACTACTGAGTAAGCTCTGTGAATATGGTGAATGGTCTACCCCAAAAATCCCAGACACCCCACCAAGATGCATGTCCTTTTTCTCTTGGCACTATATATGAAGCATGTGCAGTTTATGATAAGAGAGGAATGTGATCTCTCTGCACATCTGTGTTCCAAAAAATCCTCTGCTCTTCAAAGCTTTGTGTTTTCATGGAAGAGCCATCAGATATGGCTGTTAGAGGAGCTAGCTCATTAGCTTATTGAGGTGCCTTTGAGGAGATGCTGTAACTGTCGATTTCCGGGAGAAAAGTACTTGTCAGATATTCAAATGCACGGTTACACTAGTTTATTCCGGCTTTGTGGCACTCTTGCATAATGAGGCTTGCCGACTGCTGTTTGAACTACACTGAGTACAGATAAGGAGATAAATAAGTTAGAAACCTTCTATGTGTCAGTTGCGTTGATTCTGCATTTCAATACGGTAGGTACTTTTTCAGATTGAACAGACTAAAGATCAGTTGAAACAGCATCAGAAATTCCAGGCTTTGATAATGTTATTTCCTTCTCTTGTACACAAAGGTATTTCAAGAGTCAACACTGCTAAAATGGTGTAATCCCTTTCCTACAAAAAGACAGATCAACCAATGATAAAATAAACACCATAAATCCCTGTATAGTTATGGTTTTGTTGGGTGCATTGGTATTCTGTAGTCCTGTTTAATTCATTTTGGCTCTTAATACTAAAACAATGTTGACAAGTGTTTGCCATAATACTGAGATAATCTTGCAAACATGCTAAGATGTGTGGTATAAGTAAATGTTCCAAGAGAAGTACATACATTCATTAAATCATATGCACACACACACACACACACACACACACACACACACACACACACACACACACGCACACACGCACACACACACACACACACACACACACAATTTGTCAAACCAAGGAAAAAACATCTAAGCTACTGATCTACTGATTGAATGGTATCAATAACATCTTTTCATCCTGCAATATACCTTTGCCAGTATTCCAGCTAGGTTTCCTGGAGCCCTGCCCACAGCTTTAGCCCACGCTTCTCTTGCTGTCACTGCTATTATTCCCACCTGTTTAGCACTGCTGTTAAAGTTCAGATACAAGTTTTCTGACAGCATTTTCAAGGTAACCACTAGCATTGCTCACTGTAGTGAGGCATGGAGCATCGATCACCTTTTTGTCATGGAGCACCCACAAGTTTTCAAATGACAATGCTGGTCACCTTTGACTCCTTTTCCCTCTAGCACTATTCGTTGGGCATTGTTACCAGTGTCATAGGATTCACAGCTGACTGCCTCATTTACATATTCGGTTTTAGTGGATTGATTACTGAGATCAACACTGGACCTGTCATGACAGTCTCCTGTCCGATTGTGGCACAGGAAGGGGGTATTTTATGTGTTGTGAACAGGACAAATAAGAACTACTTAGATGTTGACATCCCAGTGTTAATTTTACACTTAATAGAGAGAGGAGCTTTCTTGGTCTGACAGCTTTTGCACCCCCACCCCCCTGAAACCCCCCTTCCACCCCTCCAATTCCCAGGAGCAGTTTGCATGGTAGCCCCTTCTGTGGTTCAGCATGTACTGTTTCTGCTCCTGTCCCAGAGGCCACCCTCACCCTATATTCCTGCGTATCTCCACTGAAGCAAGAACAAATCCCCGCCTCCCCCATGAGCATCCAATAGGGAAGGGAGATTAGGAGGGGGCATACCCTGTCTCTATGACAACTCCCATCTACATTACTCATACTAAACTGGCAGCAAAGACACACTGACAAACCGCTGAGCAACTGAGTAACATGCGCAAACTGATTTTCCAACTACCCCGTTTACATGTAAGAAGACCAGAGAGACTTGTCTAAAGCATCCTGCTCATACAGAAACCAGAGTCTCCTGCCTCTTCTGTAGAGCTGCAGTATACATCCACACACTCAGTTATCATACAGGAAGAGCAATGGCTATATATGTCTGGTGACTTATGTTGATGGAAATATTTAGATGTGATTGTTTTATGCTCTGGGTAATTGCAAAAGTGGTCCTGTACCACGACAGACTTATAGAGAGGCCTTGCCTCCATGTCCACAATTCATAGCCATGGGCAATGCAGACCTAAGAATGAAACCCTGTCCAGGGCTTGGTCACACATTTGTACAGCCCATTTCATTTTGCAACAGACCAGCTATGACCCTGAAACCACATCCACAACATTCCACTCAAATGAGCAAGCAGGTCAACTAGTAATTTTGCACTGCACCCAATCAATACATATGTGTAGGTTACTTTACAGTCTCCACCCACAATTATGTGGCTGTACACAGCAACATCAAAGCCCATTCAGATGGCATTTCTCCTCTTTGACTACCTCAGGTGGGATTTATCTGTACCTTTGAGCAAGGTGACTTTTCTCAGTTGCTTGAGTAAGTAAGCCATGAAAGCTGCACTCAGTGTGAGTCTCACCGGATGACGACACCTGCTAAACGCATGAATAAACTGTACCCCTTCCAATGGCATTCACACAATAACCAGAACTTCATGGTAATGAAATCAAACTCAGCAACATGAGAGAGGAGAGTGCTCCCCCTACCCTTGCAAAACAGACACTGCAGAACTTTAATGACTCTGCAGTAAAATGACTCTGCGGGGCACTCCCGCTTCTTAGCATGCGGCTCAATAGCATGTTTATGTGGCTGGGGTCCAAGAGATCCCAGTGTGGCTGCATCTGTGTAAACCATAGAAAGCAGAGGCATGTCCTCCTGGGCGGGGGTGAACGCTCCACTTTCTGCATGACCGGTGCTGACAGTTCGACTCTCAGTCTGCATGACTTACTCTACCGTGGTGCCACTGGGAATAGGCGGATTTGGGTTCTCTCTTTACACTCTACGCCGATGCCATATCTCAACCCTCCATACAAAAAAAAAAAAATTATGTCAAGGCCCTTTTGCTAAAAAATACAGGAGACTGAATTTCGTATTGGTGTTTGCAGAAAGTGGTTGCGAGGCATTAAAGTCAAACTGCAATTGCATCCTTGTGCAGCTCTGCTGAACGTGGGAGAACTGCATACGTTCAGAGCTGCAGCAGAGAGTGGAGGGGTAGGGGCCTTTAGCGGACAAAGCATTACTGAGGGCGCTCAGCCAATTTTGCGAGAAAGAACATTTTCAAAGAAGCTCTCCTGAGAAAACTCACCCACTCGTTCATCTTTAATAAACCATCCTGAGATTTATTCTTATTTTGTATCAAGGAGGCAAGATGTTTCCCAGTCCAGAGATAAACCATCACAATGTTAGTTTACATAGCTTGGGATATCTGCTGAAGTCAGCTGTTCATTGCAGTCATGGCTCCATCCATGAGTAATTGCTGAATACCATACCATCCCATACAGGACTCCTGAGGCTTTGAATATCCTTAAGTGAAAATTATGCTCCTTGTGAAAACATATCCAGCCATCACACTGGTTTGGACTTAAGACATGGTCCCTACAATGTGTTCCAAACCCAAACTCTTTCCCTGTGATGACATCAGCCCTCTGTCCAAAAAAAATATTTTCAAACTCCATAAAACAAATTTCCTAATTTCATGGACTATTGTACAGGGTGACCAAGCCCTGCTTGCATATGTCGAATATGCAAATGTTGTAGAAAATGTAGAAAATGTACATGTTCAAACATACAGTACATTAGTACATATTTCATAGGTGTGATATGAGATTCCTGCTAGTATATCTTTCTTCATTGTAAAACGCTATGAAATCCCATCACATCCTAGATGGTTTTAGCAGCTGAAGAATAATAAACAATCATCATTACTCGTGTTAAATGAATGGAGATAAATAAATGCATGCTTTTGGAGGAGAAAAATGTTATTTTTCTGTCTCTTTAAATCAAGTCAATATTAGCCACACACATCACGGTAATGAGAGCGGGTTTTTAGTTTAAAAACCAAGGCTCATTGACAGTTCGGTAGCCTGCTGAGCACTGCGGAGGGGACTGCGACAGCCCTCTGTTAGAACAAAATTCTACAGAGGATTGATCCAATTTTCCTGAAAACAACATGCGTATTGATGCATTTGGTGAGTCTTTATTCACTCCCAGTCTCGGGGAGATAATCTTTATTGTCAGTATTCTCATTGGGTCTACCTATGGCAAGAAAAGAGCGACATCCTTGAAAGAATATCTGCCGGATGGGGCGAGGGCAGAAATCAGCTCCCAGACATCCCTGAGGATGGCTGGCATGCCTTTTGTCCAGAATTGTATGGGATGAAAGCATGCGCCTGAGCTTAGGGTGCATGGCAAGAGAATTACGGTGACAAAGGAGAATGCACAATATTCATGTCGAGCCATTTGTTGACTGCTTCCATATTGAATTGGTTGACAGATCTTCACAGTAGATGACAGATGAGCTAAGTGTGCCCACTGAAAGCAGTGCCTCCTGTCCAATGTGAATTATGGAAGACAATTGCAGTCAGCGAGAACACAAAATTTTGTTATTTTTTTTCAGAATCACCCATGTCATTTTGTCAGGGGGTGTTTTGTCTTCCCGGGCCAAGACTCAGACTAATGACAGAGAACAGGGCATGGCGGGACAAAGCCTCAGACAACATAACCTTCTTTCCACTGTACACTGTAAATATTTACATCTGCCATCCACAGACATGTATTAATACTCAATTCAAAACATGATGGACAATGAAAATCTGAGGGAAAGGGTTCATGACAAGGAGGACATTAGCATGGCACAGAGGCTCTGAGTGCTACTTCCTTTGACACTCTGGCCCATTCCTCCCTGGTGTTGTCTGCTCTGGAGTTCTGCCTCAGGTCGCTGCCCCACAGAACCAGTCTCTGTAATCCTGTGACTCGCAGAGAGGGGCTCAACGCATCACTCTTTGTCTCTCTCTCTTCTTTTTCTTTCCCCCTTTTTCCTCCTCTTCAATTAAAGTTCAATCGCTTTAGTGGCATGAATTGCATTCCTGTGCATGCTGCCAATGCTTTTATAAACCACTGTAAATATTCTGCTGCACTCTCCATTTTGCTTTGTTTCCCTTTGTTTTTTTTTTCTCCATGTTCCCCAGGAGTCTTCTTTATATTCATAGTCATTAATTCATGTTTTTTTTTTTGTTTCCCCTAAAACTGCGCTGTGGAGCTTGGCAGGGAAATCACAGAGTGTTTCTTCCACTTCATTCAACTCTTTTGAGAGATTCTGTAGAGACGTGTACTTAAAATAGGGCATGTCCTCCCAAACAAGAGCCGCCCTCCACACCAGACAGAGCCCTCTGAGGAAAGCGCTCCTCTGTTCTTCTCTCCACAGCCACAGACCGAGACAACACCACAACCGGCCTGACCTACATACTATTGCAGCCAGACAGGTGCTGCACCACTCTGACCTCATTTGACCCACTCACCACAGATCTTAAGTAGTATTTGCATAGCAACATTTACCTGCAATCCATTCAAAAACAAGGGAATGTAAAATTTTACATCAAACATGTTTCATGTCTTGCTGCAGGAATTTCATCCTTTCCCTTCACTTTAACTGTTATCTGCTGCATTCCTTTTTGGTGAAAGCCTGGTTCTCACAGCCTCCTTGCAGTGCAGTGTTTTTACACATGCTGGAAGCTGGTTCTTGCTTGAGATGCTGCTCCTTTTGTCACAACAACACTGAAAATAGATAAGGATATGGATCTTATTGCATCCATGTTGGGTTCATCTCATATGTATTAGCAGTCCACTTTGCTAAATCGAAAAACTGCAGCAAAAATTCCCCAGACATTCTGGTTGCAATGACAAATAAGCTACTGTGACAGAGCTGTGCCTGTTTACTGATGGTAGCTATAAAAATCAGTTAGGTGGCATGGCTTTGGCTTCAGCTGACTGAAATTAGACATACTGTGTTTTTAAGGGCATTAAGAACTCATAAGAAAGCAGCACCATGTTATAGTAATGAGAAACACATTACTCTCCGCTTTCTTTTAAATGGAATAACAAGCAACATTTCTCCAGGGAATCCCAGTATCAGTCTTAATGCATTCATATAAAAATTCTTCAAACTGTGAGAAAATGTTTATTTTTTTCATTTTTTAAGATGAATGTCTACCAGTGTTAAACATGATGTCATTACACGGAGAGAGGGCTGCAAATGGATCAATAATTTTGAAATGTTGCTCCTTCCTTTCCTTTTAAGGGGAAATTGTCTCATAATAAAACATGAAAAATTCTACTGTATGAATTCAATATGCTGTTAGGCTGAGACACAGAAATATCATCGATACACATAGCAAGCTAATTGCTGCTGATAAAGTGACCTGTTTTCAACAAGCCAATGCAGCAGTTCATCGCAGTTATCATTAACATAACAGATTAAGACAGTTAATCTTTACCATTTACAATGGGTTAAACGATTCTGTTTTTAATCATTATTTGCCCTTCCAATGAGGATCTATGTTATGACTAGTGTCGGTGGATGAAAACAGTAATAAAGCTTGACAGTGTAAAAACATTGAGCTACAATGTCTTTCTTTTAGTCATTTTATTTTGATCGCATTAAAGTGTCAGATTTCTTAACAGAGTCATCAGTCTACAACAAAGCTACTCAAGTAACCACAAAGGGAAAGGGAGAGGTTAACTGGTACAACAATTCATTCATCTACAATGTCACCTCATGTTTTGAATGTCCTACAACCATTCAGCATCAATCATTATTTATGCTGTAATTGAGAACCTGATTACTCTGTAGACTCTGTAGGTCTTTCACTTTATTCAAAACCACTCTTATTTAAATAAACTTATCCCCTGTGTCTGCTGTATGCAGGAGTTACACAACCTACCTGCTAAAACCCCACACTAATGCAAGTACCAAGAATTAATTTATTTGAATTTATTCATTGATTCATGCTGAAATGAAGCAAGGGAAACATAACTAATGTTAAAACGTAAGATCTGTGAAAAAAAGAGGATATTTAGTGTCCAATGTATGTCACATATCAAACATACATCACTATTTTGACTTCTTTAAATCACAAAGAAAGCGAATCCTTTATTTGAGCATATATTGTGAACTTATATTGTAAAATACAATAAAAAATGAACTGCATATATAAGTGTAATCATTTGTTTAAATGTCTGAGCGTTCTTATATCATCTTTATGATAAGCTATATATTAACTACATTACTTATTCATGAGGGAACACTTTAAGTAAATTTTAAATGTACTTCCTGTCTCACTGATTGTATGTACAGAACTGTGTTTGTGGTGCCTAACTCCACTCTCACTATGTTTAGACTGCAGAGAGGACCACCTCCACCCCAAACCCACACAGACTCATCCACTCAGCTGAACATTCTGACTGGCCCCCTTTCAACCCCCTTCCTCATGACTCATTTATATGTCACCATTTAAAGGCATTTTCCTTCATTCACGACCACTAAGTGTTTGGTGAATTCACGCTGACATTTTTCTCTCATAACTGTTTTTCCAAGCCGAGAATAAAAATATTCCACTGACTCACACAAAGGTCAGAAAAAAGTTGTAATTACCATGAATGATGATAAGGACCATAGCTCAGGTGTCAGCAATTTACCAATCCTGAACACGAAGTAACACAGAGAAGACATTTACATACTATATATAGGTTGCCTATGTAGTATTGGCTGTATATCAGTTGTATACGTAGTATCACTCTCTCAGGCTGAATAACTGCAATATACTGTTCCAAATACACATAAATGCCTTTAATCTTCCCTAAATGAACTGGTTTTCCAGAGAATCCTAAAAGGTATTCAAAGCCATCAATACAATATACTGTAAACACTGTTAAAAGAAGAAAGCCAGCTACAGTTTGTAACTTTGCTCAGAGAGCCAGCACAGTAGTCAGGTCAGAAGCAGCACCTCCCACGCTGTCTCAGCCAGTGGCTGTGATCTGCTCCTTCTGACTCCTCCACAAGCACAGGCTGAGCCAAGTCTGGCTGCCATTGGATTTAAGAGGCAGAGGAAAGCACTCTCGCGCAGCCAGGTGACGCTCAGCTCCAAGTGCAGCATGGCTCTACCAATCTGGCCCATTTCCGGTCCAAAGAAATAAGTGATGCTGAGTGGGCCAAGAAGAGGCTCTCCCTGCTACAGAGAAGATTGAGGATTTCTGGGAAAAGGAGGACAGCGCCTACTTTCTGCTCCATCACATTCTGCTATAGAAGAACCATTCCTAGAACTCCACAGTTAGCGTCATGAAGACCTTGAAGGAAAATTCAAACAAAAGGAGAGAGCATTCAGACACACATCAAGAGCAATTTCCACATTAGAAATTACAATGACACATCTGGCTGCTTTTTTCTCACTGAATAAATACAGAATAGAACAGAGGGGAGTCACGCTGTTCTTCAATTTATACAAAAAGAAGTTCCTCATGGCAACCAAGCAAATCAGATAAACCTCAGGTACCATCCCAACCTACATGCTATATTCTCTTTAAAAACACGTGATGTATTTCAAAGTTAAATGAACCCTGTTCTTTCACGACCCATTTTTGCGCAGCTGTAGAGATATGGGTAGGGTTTGTCTGTATTCCAATGAAAGAGCTTCTCACTTTATTATAACATAATGGCAATGTAGTGATAACATGGTGTTTATGTGTGAACATGTTTTCACACTGCGGTATTCTTTGATAGGCTTTCTGCATTGTACTTCAGATTATTTACTGAATAATAACAGTATAATGGAATTTATACAATTCGTAAGAGAACAATCTTAGTATTGAAAACGACCATAACTCATTGAATGCTGACCACTTAAATTTTTTAAACTTTTATGTGGGCTTATCGGACAACCTACTCTCACGTCTGTCTCTCTGCCCAGTTTGTGCAGAGAAGTTTGTAACATGAACCACGATCGGAGGCTGCTGCTATGAAAGTCTAGCGCTGACTGTTTTGTAGAAACAAATTCCTGTAGCTACTCTCTGTTTCACAGAGAGTATTGATCTTACCAAGCTTTTGGTGGCACTCCAGCCCTCAGTAGCAGAGATTTCAGAAAGAAGTTTTGAAGAGCCACCAGACAGCTTGTACTCCTGACCTCTAATGTGCTCAGTTGTGACGTCTTCATCCCTGCTCTGAGTGATCAAAGATTGTCTAAGAGACATAAGTGAATTCAAGACTGTTGTATCTGACTGGTAGTAGTCTGACCATGTAGTACTCTGGGTGCTTGGAAGAGCAGCATGTCTCATAAGGACATACTCTTGGGCAAATCAGAACGGAGGTTTCTTCTCCTGTGAGCCTCTACTTAGCAGCATGGCATAGTGGACAGAACGGTGCAAGGCACAACACTCATACTGTGCTCTGGTGCAAGGTACTTACTTTGCATACTTCTGTAAGAATAATCTACCTACATAAATGGTTAATATGAAATGCAAATGGAATAAAAGGATATCCTACCAGAGTTATCCATCTGATGGGTTGATCAGAGATATTCAATTGGCAGCTGTTTTGCACTAGCAGCCACCTCAGCATTCTTAAAGGCCAAGGGAAATGACATGGTACTTCATTTGGGGTGGCCAGTCATTATTGAGATATTTTTCTGCACGCAGTCCCAGTGCAGCAAGTTAAAGAGCAAGGAAGACCTCCTCCACACCCCTTGTTTCCTTTCAGCCTGTCTCTTTGTGTGCTTAAACTGCTCCTGACATCTCCCTCTTTCCCAGCATGCTGTTTGTCTGCCCCTTCCCATCCAATTTTAATCAACCTGTGTGTGTTGGGAGGGGGGGGGGGGGGGGGTGTTAAACACTTACACAAGCACAGAGGGCCTGAACATGTTTGTTTCTAGCAAACATGAACATGAACATCAGCATGAAATACAAGGAAATACAAGAGCACCAACACACATCAAAGAATGCAAGTGTGGTGGTACCATGTCCTTGTTAGATGGCAGATAAAAATTTAGTGATTTGTTAAAAGAGAAATGTCCATCATAAGAATAAGGAAACTTTGGCAACAAAATTTTGTTGCTAGAGGGCAAAAACAGTACTATGTTATGCCTATTAAGCTACCTATTTGGCTAGCAAGCAGAATAGTCAATATCAATGAGCCATACAACTGTTGAAATGCAAGTAATCTGTAACTGTTTCAGTTTTATTTGGTATACGTATGACAACCACCACACCCCTCCAAAAACTGTGGAGCAATATATTTTTGACCAAATCTGTCAAAATGTATCTCTGAAATGCCTGCATGTACTTTTTGTAGTAATGTGTAAACAACACATTCTACAATAACACTGCCTGCACATTTCAATAATGACTTCAGTTATTACTGCAGTCCCCATGTATGCACAATTAGACAGCACATCAAACTTTAGTGCCACAGATATTCAGCTACCAAGTAACACAGAGGGAGCCTGATACATAAGCAACATGATTGTAATTAATTATGCAGCAATTATGCCAACCTCTGTAATGCTGAGAAGAAAATGGTGCAGCTTTAGTTGCTTGTTCAATTTCAAATTCTAGGTCAACAAATTTAACTTGTTCTTTGTTCTTTGAACATTTTATTGTTTCATCATATTATCTGAACATTATTTGGGGTGGCAGTGTGGCATAGTGGTAAGGAGCAGGGCTTGTAAATAAAAGGTCGCTGGTTTGATTCCCCACTGGGCCATTGCTGCTCTCTCCTTAGGCAAGGCACTTAACCCACAACTGCCTTGGTAAATATGCAACTATATAAATGCATAACATGTAAAAATTGTAGTGGATGTAAGTGGCTCTGGATAAGAGTGTCTTTGCAATGAGCAAAGTTTGCATTTTTAAAATGCTGCACATATTTCCAAAAATGTAAACACCAATGCAGAAATCCATTCATATTAATATGAGTCCAGTTCAGTTAACCTCAATCAGAAAAGAAACTGCTACCTCCAAAAAGCTATATTGAAATAGTTTCATTTTTATTATTGCATAATTCTAACTGAATTATTTTCTGCATATAATAATGATGCCAGTGATCCCTTAGCATGTCAATGTCATAACAATATTTGAAATTATATAAAAAAACAACATCAATGAATTACAAACTTATTTTGAAGCAGGCAATTTATGGCAGCCTCACTGATTGTATTGACAGAGCTGGCTGCGGCCTGATGTTCCCTCCTGTCTATTTTTACCTACCTCTCTTTCTGCCGTCCCACATCACGGATGTGGGCTGTTTTAGGGCCGTGCTGAATCCTGTCTGTGAGTGTTAACAAGGCCCATTGACCAGATCTCTCCCTTCACCTATCACTCTACCGCACCTCACCACACACCACGCACCGCCCTGGGTGCTTTTTATTGGCATCATTATTTACCCATCAGACCCATTTTCCATCTCGCTTGCTCCCGAGATACAACTTGACTGTGGCGAAGGAGGAGGAAGGCAAAAGAAAAAGGAGAGCAGTGCGGAGCTGGAGGTAGATGCAGCACGCATGGTCTGCCTGCAGGCTTATCAGTGCCACTTGGGCCTGTGCTCCAGAGTGCATCTGGACCCGCGCCGAACAGCACAGCCCTGTCTGCAGTGGATTACTGTGGGTTTTTCTTTTTCTTTTCTGAAAGCTGTAGCCTTGTGATGGAGAGCTGTCTTAGCCAATGGGGGAGACTGTCAGAGTCGGCATGTAAACGGGACAGAGAGGGGAATGCCCTCATTGGGTTTTACAGACTCAAAGTAAAGCTGTAACAGAAATGGCATCTGAGTCTGGCTGAAATGGCCTCAGATGTTTATCTCTCTCTATCCCATCTGCAGACACCTACTGTACACATACATGTACCTTAAAAACTCCAGCTAGACATTTTTTACAATTGAAGATAAAGAATACTTGACCATTCACTGCAACGTCACCATAAAACATCTGGTTTGAACCATCACCCACTGGTAAAATGCAATGTTTCCCCCACCACTATTCAGACAGGACTGCCTTCGCACAACCACCATTAGCTAAAGAAGTTCTAATAATTTTACGATTTTGGACATTGACCTTTAATCCTTGTGACCATGATTGCTAATGTGCCACCAATCAATTGACTTTCCTTTCCCTGTTCTTGTGGGCTGAACAGAATCCCTGCACATGATGTTTAAGCAGCTTGCATGTTAAGTGGTTAGCTGTAAAATTGAAAATCAGTGATGATCAGTCTAAACTGTGATAGACTTGGAAATTATGTGGAGATTTATGTTACCGGGAGATGCTGAGACAACGGGAGTGACAGCGTATATTCATTAGAAGAGGCAAAAGAGTTTTGTGGTCTCTTGAAATTTTGTGTTTTTTGACAAAGTTAATGAGGATGTGGTCACATTTTCGAAATGGCTGTGATAAAGTCACCCAGCTTCTGCTGACAGGGAAAATACTCCACAATGTTCTCTCACTCTCTGAACACTCTTATCTATTTAGAGAGAATAGCTGATTCCTCTCTCCTCCTCCCCATTTTTCTGATCATGACAAAAGTAGTGATGAATTTTAAGCACGGGAGTCTCCCCCTTTCCACACATATGCACACAAAAACAATGTACAATTAAATGTACAGTACTCCAACATAAATGTAGCTTCTTTCGTTGGAAAACTAAAGTTGAAAACTTGGTTGAAAAACAGGAAGGTTACTGAGTAGAAGATCAAGAAGTGTTCCCCAGTCTCAGCCTCCCACAGCTTTCTCTCTCTAGCTGTCACTCTCCATCTTCCTCTCTCTCTCTCTCTCTCTCTCTCTCTCTCTCTCTCTCTCTCTCTCTGTCCTGCTCTTTTCTCTCTCTCTCCCTCCCTCTGGAGGACATGGTGGCCTCTTCGCCAGACTGTAGCAGGCTCTGCTGTGTGATAAGCTGTCCCGGCTGTGCAGAGGGTGAGCGTGCTCAGTGTGGATGCGCTCACAGCTCTCTCCGCTTCTGCCTGCGGGCTCTTTCAGTCAGCTCCAGCCAAAGCTCGGGTCGACAACCTCCTGCTCGCACACTCGCAGTGGTGGTAGTCAGACAGAGGAGACAGGGGAGGGGAATGAGCAGCTCGGAAACAACGAGGGACGGGGGGTTCATCAGACAACTAAAGAGACCAGCTGCCCACAGAGCTCTGAGGACCACATTACACTGACAAAGTATCTTCAGAGTTTCCCCCATGATTTTTGCAGGCCAAGCAGTGTCATGGCTGGTGGGTTGAGTTTTTGTGTGAAATTATGTGTTTTCAGGCCTCTGACTCAATTTGTATTAAGGGAACCTTGCCCATGACAATAAAACTCATGCCAGGGCAAACGAGTAAAAAGCAACAAAGCTCTAACAATGATCACAAGCCAATTAATTCTTGCCGACAGGTGCAGTTCAGGTCACAAACCAACAATCCTCAGGAGCAGATTCCTCGGCCCTGGCCACTTACCATACTTCTTGGAAAGCTTGTTTCACTGCGTTTCACACACAGTGCACAAAAACGCAAAGAGGGAATGGGCAGACCGTGGATGAACAGCGGGCTTGCTCTGCACAGATGTGGTAAGGCGATAGAGCAGTTTTTTTTCTACCCATGTATGTGGTAGAAAGAGGGATGTCTCTGTGTGCACTGGACCAACAGAGTGATGAAGTGAGCCTCGCTCACCCCTGCAGCTCTTTCCCTTGCAGTGGAGTAGAAGAGTTCACTGCAGTGGCTACTGAAATCACAACCGTCCCCTCTGATGACAGCAAGGCCTCAATCCCTCCTGCTTGTACTTTTACCATAACAGTCAACACAAACCGACAGAAGGCCCCCTGTTGCCAGCTACATGTGCACTGCTCCTTCTCTGATCATCCCTGATCCCTCCATTTCTCTGTTGCTCCACTTCCATCCCTTGACTTTTTTCAATCCCTCACTACTCTGTCTTGCTATCACTCCAGTATCTCTGCATTACTCCATCTGTCTATCAGTCTATCACTTTGAACATGGAATGGCATTTGCAGACAAACACGGATCTGTGCTTTCTCTTGAGAAGACATCCAGAGGATCTTTCATTCATGCCCTTCACTGTGCTTTCCGGGTGTTTCTCTGATATTAGACTGATTCCTGCCATTACATCCAACCTGTCATTATTCAGCTCAGGGTTTATTTTTGTCATTCATAGCTTTACATTGTTTGCCAATAATCTATTGGGAGGCCTTGACACTCTGAGGTAAAGTTCACTTTCCATCAGAGCTTTGCTTATTCAGTGCAGCTGAGATTCCAGCTCTCACACTCCAGGAAACCCCCATTACCAACCCAGCCTTATGTCAAATGCAGTCTGATTCCTGGACAAAGGGTACAGGGTACAGGGTACAGTATATTACACTGCCTAACACCCACGTATCCAATATGCCTTTTCTCAATCTAATATTTTACTATGACTACAATGACTGCTGGGAGAAATTATGTTTCACACCCAAAAGACTGGTGTATTGTAAAATGGAAAGTAAAATAAATCCCAGTAGACACTAATGTCCATCTAACAGAATATAATTGACCAATTATCATGGTAAATAGTCACTCTGAGTAAAGTACAGTGAGGATGATAGTGTGATGCAAATTCCCTCATGGATTAGGCAATTTCATTGGCCCAAAAATGAGGCTTCAGTAAGATATGCCTGTAGGTGGTATGTGTGTGTTCGTGCTTGCATGCGTCGGTGAATGTAGCCCAAAAAACACAGAGCTGAACGAATAAACCCGTCATTGCTAACTGTAGTATGGCAGCAGCAGAGTAGAGCAAGGGCTGATCATGTGACCAGAAAGTTGCTGTTTCAGATTCCAAGAGAGAAAGTGCCACTGCCCTCCTTGAACAAGGACATAATGTGAGAGAATAATGATGAGTGCAAATCAAGGAATGTAGGCAAATGTAAGATATGTAAGTCATCATGGACAATTACATAATAATAAGGGTGATAGAGAGAGAGAGGGGGAGAGAGAGAGAGAGAGAAAGAGAGAGAGATAGAGAGAGCACAGCACAGGGAGTCACACTGCAGAGGCTTTCATCACCAGGCAAGGGAATAAACAAACAAGAAAGACATATGGAGACAAAGGAGAGAAGGAACACAGAGCAGGTGCACAGTGTGAGCATAATGAACTCATTACAGCAAGTGGAGGGCAGGATCTCTCCCTGCTGGGGAGAGCTCTTCATTCAGTGGAAGGGGTATCGAGCAGGGCTTTGCTCACGCGCGCACGCATCGTGCTGCACAGGGTGGAATTCATGTCTTACCAGCAGCACCCCTGGGAGGTGTCAGTGCCATTCTGCCCATTCTTTGATAGGCAGGTATGTATAAGGGGTATAAAGATTGTGGGCTCCTTCCCTAGGTGGGACTCGCAGATAGTAGTGGAATAATAGTAAAACATACATGTACACGCCCCGGGGCAACCTGCACACTTCAGAGACAAGACAGCTCAACATGCTGACCCTCTTCAGTCCGCAGACACAGGCTAATGACTGTATGGTGGGACCCTGAGGTCAGTCCAGTTTGCACTCATTATTATTCTCACGCATTATGTCCTTGTTCAAGGAGGGCAGTAGCACTTTCTCTCTTGGAATCTGAAACAGCAACTTTCTGGTCACATGATCAGCCCTTGCTCTACTCTGCTGCTGCCATACTACAGTTAGCAATAACGGGTTTATTTGTTCAGCTCTGTATTTGTTGGGTTATATTCACAGACGCATGCAAGCACTGCGTCTGTGATTTGCCAGTGACTTTGCAGGAAAGATGGGACAGAGAATGCACAAAGACAGGTTAGCCCTGCCCATCAGTAGAAATAGCACAATGACTTTGCTCACTGTGACGAATGCTTTATGACTAAGTGAACATACTTATTTTAAAAAGGATTGTGTCTCTGTGCTTTGGCTGTGCATTGCAATGCAATTTCCAAGGGCCTTTTTGTCCTTCAGAGAACAGGATTCAAGCATTATGATATAAAACAATCACTAACTTGATTTTATCTCATCTCTTTCTGTCCTATGTGCACATCCTGCTTTTAATTAGTCCAAAATTCAAAACGGCCCTGCTGTGCTCTGCAGCAGTGAACAGCACGTGTTCATCACTCTCAACCTGATCTGTGGTACTGCATGAAACCACATCCAGGGAAGTCCTCTTCCTGATCAAACAGTTTCCCGCATTGCACGTAACTCAGCACGACATATGACAAGAGAATACGTACCATGGTTACCTAATCAACATTAGCCCAACATAAACACAAAGCATTTGGGATGGTGTGCATCTAACATTAAACCTACATGTTCATGCTAAAGCAGAAGCATTGTGATGAGTGAACTCCTCTCTATAAATATCCATCAGGAGCAGACAGTGTGATTGTGACCTTGTTCCAGTATGTGACCAGTTCTATTACAGCACTATATCCAATGTAATTTATCCCTCCTGCTTAATATGTTCACCTGACCATGGATAGCACACAGCCTCTGGGTACCTAAATCTTCATTCAGGGTCCATTCTGGTCTGGTGAACAAATCCAGAACCCACTGATCTCTTGATTGACAAGCAAATGAGAACATAAGACAAGTACATGCACATGTACAAGCAGATACACACAGACACACACACACGCACACACACACATACACAGGCACGCATCTGCGATGCCTGTAGGCATACACAACATTCACCAATGTGACCCAATTGCCCCGTTAATGTGGAGGTACAACCTTCCATCCACACCCCCTCAGGGCTTGACTAAACCATTTTATTAGCTGTCTCCATGGAAACCCTATGTGTACACTACTTGCTAGCCTACATTCCCTACCTGCTGTCACCCAAGGCCCAATGTTGGGACTGTATGTATCCCTCACTTAATCCTAGGACTGATATACTCTGTACACACTTACATTGATTACCTGCTCAGGCAATAGTGCCATATTTCATTCTTTATTTGTCACACTGTCCACTTATACAGCTGTGTTTTCACTGGGCCAATTACCTGTATACAAAGTCACGACCAATGGAACAGGCACACAAAGGATGTATTATGGGAGGGCCCAGAAGTGTTGGGGGTCCCCAATGAACTGTTAATGCCACTCACGTAGTTAACACTGTACTGTGGCTTTATCCCTAAATGTTTTTTAAAGAGCCCAGAATCTTTTGATGAGAAACTAATCACATGCACATCAATGCTATTGCACAATAATAATACTCAAGAATTCTATAATCGATAATATTGCATAACGTACCTAGAGCATCATCACAACACTTCTCTAAGAGCATAGCTATGATTTTACCTGATACAAAAAGACATATTTCTTAAAAGTAAACATATTTCTTAAAAAATAAAAAAACATATTTCTTAAAAAAAATTCTTAAAAATTTCATAACTTAAAGTATCAGATATTTTGTAATGTTTACATTTGCAATGACTAAAGTACCATAAAAATGACGGCATCAGCACATTTTTTTAAATGCTGCCACAAATGATCCAATATTGCATTGTTTACATTTGTTATTAGGCCTACTACCAAAATCACAGTGCATGGGCTAGGCTTCAAATGTGTTCAAATCCTAGTGATGCCACTCGCTAATGTGGTGGGAGACCTTATGCAAGACTCTAATAAGTTGGTTTTGGTGCACACATTGAAATTGTAATTAACCCATCATCACTGTATGTAGCTCACTAAGAGCCAATTAACATTGTTATAAAAATAAAAGTTCAACCTGCAAAAGGCCCCATCCCGATCTTTGAGGGTAGACCCAAGAATTTTGCGATACACCACTGACCACAATGATAGAGCCCTGCCTTCTGTGAGGTGAACACGTTACACCAAACAGGGAAAGAACTACAGGCAACAACTCCTGTGTGATTCACCCAACCCATGGTTTTCAGAATTGCAACCATCTAGGTCAATTGAATCATCAGGGTTTACGCTGTTCACAGAAAGACTGTCCTGAAGACAGCCTGTAGGGCTCATTATGATGCACGCTACTGGTCAGAAAAACAGAAGCGAACAAGCGAGCAGCATATCTGCATGATTATGTACAGATTATAACCTTAACTTAGAGTAAAAACTCAACATTGGACTGAGTCAGAGATACTGCGGTATGGAACCTCATGCTGCAGGAGTCAGCCAATGGGTTCAGCCAATCAGCGGAGAACAGCAACCCTCTTGTCCAAATGAACTTTTGAAACAGGCACATGCAAGGTGTCATACTAAATGAGGAACCCTGTATTTCTATACAGCAAAACTCCCCCAAGTCCTGAGCCTAAATTCTTTCTTTTCCAGGAGCATGCTGCTTCTGTCCCAGTGACTCCAGGTGAAACGTTGGAGGCTAGGCAGGAGCTCAGGGAGGAATACTAGACTTTGAAAGTGTCCTCCAGAAAACATCAGCTGTAACGTGTGCTTCATTAACCATCCAAAGGCATCCCTCAGTGAGAGAGGGAGACTGAGAGAGAGAGAGAGAGAGAGAGAGAGAGAGAGAGAACAGAGAGATAAAGAGAGAGAGAGAGGAGAGAGAGAGAGAGAGAGAGCGCGAGAGAGAGAGAGAGAGAGGAGAGAGATAAAGAGAGAGAGAGGAGAGAAATAGAGAGAGAGAGAGATAAAGAGAGAGAGAGGAGAGAAATAGAGAGAGAGAGAGAGAGAGAGAGAGGTGAGAGAAATAAACAGAGACAGAGAGAGAGAGAGAGAGAGAGAATCATCCTGACAAAGCAGGTTACAGAGGACTGTCATGGCCTCCTGCTGTGGTGTTTGCATTTGCAAAACATTTCAGCATCATCTTGCATAGTGAAATGTGCTTCTCTGGCCCTCCTGACTGCAGTCTGTGCAGCTGTGAAATCTAAGACCGAATGACTGTAGCTTGGCTTTCAGCTCCTGAACCATATCATTTTACGCTCAGTATGCAGTCAAAAGTGATGGCTGTAGGAGTCACAGTGGATATTCCTGAAGCCATCACAAAAATGGCGGATATCCTCTTTACTACACAGGTCACAGAACTTGGCTCTTGGAGTGGAGGTAATGCTTTTTTTTTGTTCACAGTTTCAGGTATAAACTGAGAAGCCTTTTTCACTCCCAGGTGCATGTTATTAATATTCTGAATTAGTGAAATTTGCACTGTCATTCAAGCATGTTCATATTTACTGAATATAAAAAGTCTGTATTGTATAAAGCGAAAAGCATTGTGGGGAACTGTAATTCAAGAGCTTTCAAGAATGCAGTTGGACACATGCAGAGAGCATGAAAATGAATTAGTGAGAATGTGAATGAATAGACACTTTACTGTCAAGATAAACAAAGTGCAGCCCTGAAAGCTCAGAATTAGGCCGGTACAAAACAACACAATTAAGCACATGCCCACACTACTGAAAAAACACAAACAGCCTACAGCACTCTGACTGTGATGTGAGGAAGGCAAAGTGCCTCCATCCTGCTCTCTCTGTGTCTCTACCAGATCTGTCCCCAGCTTTTTTTCTCAGCTGATCTGTGAGTGTACACATCAGAACATACTGTACATCCCCGGGCACTCCACACAGTGGAATACAGACCCTGTGTAGGAAATGGGGATTAACAACATGTCAATACGCTACACGGACCCCAGTTGGAAGAGTTTTCACAGAGATGCTAACCCTGCATGACCACTGGGTGTGTGTTCAGGTAACAGCCATGCTGCATCTTTTTATGGAGCCCTTTTTTGTAAACTGATAGATTCTGGGCTTTCACAAAATGTCTCTCCCAGGAGGGGATATCCCCAGTAATTTAATCTAATTGCAAGGTCAAGCAGTAAAGTCCCAGTGCAGTCAAAACCAGCAATTCCCTTGTTTATAATGATTATAACAGTATAAGATAAGAATATAATACTGTGCGACACTGAATCAACATTATTATGCATGTGAGTTATGCATCTGTATCTAAAAATACAGACTCAATTCCCAGTCTTTCTGATGACAGGGGATTGAGCTCAGAGTGTTTATGTTTGCAGAAAAAATATTTAAATAATTCACATCCATAAGGGACTGTCCTGCTTTCTGAGTATGATACAGTCATGAATTCGTTCAAAGGGTGCCCTAAACACAAACAACACTTTACTGTGACAATTTGATAACAAACTGTTCGGCGATATAAAAATGTCCATTGGTGCTGCTTATGCCAGGGGTGGCTTCAGGGTAAAGGAAAATAGTGAGAAAATCAACCTAGACCTGCAGTGAAAATGAAAAAGAACAGTCGTCACCTCAAAAGAATATTATTGTGAATCACTTGTTTTGCATTTAATGTTCAGATTTGGACAAACCATGACACTTGTACTTGAAACTGATCAGCCCAGGTATGATACAGAGTCAATTAACATAGACTGGCTTACCACTGTGATGAACTTCAGATTCTCCTCAGTGTCACCTTGCAGGGTCTGGAAGTGATGTCACTGTAAATGGTGGTAGTTTTCAAATAATGGAATGTATTGTAATCTGTACAAAACTACCAGCATGTCTTATTCTTGGTGGCTGAGATGGAAAAACTGGAATAGATGGTTTGTTTCATATAGATCCATGCTGTGCATATCCACTGACCAATACATTATCTAGATAGGCCACCATATTCACTGATCCCACTACATCTGCCAATGCACACACTATAAAAATCAGTGAATCTGTGAAGCATCTCTGCTGCACTGATCTAAATAAAAGAGACCAGAGGGGTTTGTTCTTTCATTCATCTACTCTAGGCAGCCAACTCTAACAAAAGCTGCTTCTGAGCTTGAAGGCACTGGTGGTAAACTGTGCAGGAGTGTTTCCCTGAATCCCTGCGGTATTTGTAAACTCACTAAGCTCTCTGACAGCTTAGTTGGCCATGGCACAGGAACCTGATGAAACTGGATCAACCCGGTGTGGACCCGGTCTGGTTTCTCCAGAGAGCTGCTAAGTCAGGGAAAGAATAACAGCACAAGTTTTTTATTTTTCAGCTCTTTATTTTTATGTCTCATGTCTCTTATGTCTCCAAGCACATGAAAAAATGTTCTTTGTTTCTTTTTGACAAAATATTTACTGAACTTGCACCACGGTAGTTTCAACGCTCAATTGACAATTGATTTGACAAACTGATCTCAATACTAAGATGTGTTTTCATGCTTGACCAAAAAAATATGGTTTTCATGCCCAAATGTGTTCTTTTGTTTTTTACATGTACGTCTTATTGAGCAGCGGTCAAGAAGGCCATGTGCCTGCAAAAAAATCTGTGATTCCCCTGACCTATCACTTTGCCATGCAACTGTATCACTTAAATCATTGAGCTGACATAATTGTGAGTGAGCCTTAGAAAAATAATGGGAGATTCAATACTGAGGCTTATGTCTGTTACATTCTATAAGCATGATTCATAGTTTTTATTGAGTTCACTTCAGACTCAATGATCAGTGTTCTGTCTTAGTTATAGACATTTGTTGTCAAATACAAAATTTCATTGTGACTGAAAAGGAGCAGTTTTTCAGTTTACTGACCTGTGGCTCTTCTGTGGGTAGCTCATCTATGGGTAAACAACACTGAGATTACATGTTCATCACAGAGGGCTGTCATTTTTTGCCAATTGGATGAATTCTGTTTACTTATTCTAGTCAGACTTGCATTTCTTGTCTGGCCACTGATGACTGCAGTCGGATGATCAATACACTACCAATGCCCTAGTGAGCAGGATTAAAATATTCTACAAATGTGCACGTTGTAATGCCAGGAGAAATGCTTGGGTCACATTTCAAGATGCCTCAACTTTGACATGCCAGCTGTGGATAATATGCAAAGTACAGTTAAACAGTAGTGTGTACCTCTTCTCTATTAGGCCTACTTGCTGGGAATGGAAAAGACAAAAATGCCCCCCTTCTAAAATCTTCAAATCTATCTATTTAATTTACCCACACACTATATCAAGTTTGATTCCTTGTTAAAAAAGACATTATCAATGTCGGGTTCAAGTGTGTGAGATACTTGCTATTGCCATTGCAGGAAGTGCTGCTTGGGGTATGCCTTCCTGCCATTTTTGTGATGTCCACGTCACATCATTCTCATTTTTGGAGAATGTTTACAAGACATATTTACTAGGAAAACTGACAAAATTATGTAATGTGCAGAGCAGTTCTCGCCTACCTCGCCTTGAGAAATAAAATGACCAGCATGTTCATTAAATCTGAATTATTACCGATAGCAGACAAAACTGACAGCATGTCCATGTTCAGTAGTGAATCATGTGTGTGGTGAGAGAAACTGAACTGAGATCTGAAGTATCCTTGTAAAAATATGTGTGAATTGAAAAACCTCAAGCTGCATTGATCTGGTAGCATACGAGATGGCACTTTTTCCCCCGTGGGATAAAGTAGTTCTGGGAAATGTATTTATAGAGAAATCACACTGTGTCTTCTCAGACCCCATGCAAATGCTCATCCTTCCAGGCAGAGTCTAAATAAACATGACACGAGTGGGTTCAGTCTAGGCCTTTTGCATAACCAGACAGCACCACGGGTGGAGGACTGTAACCCTTGAGGTTTGCACATACAAGGGATACGTGGCTCATTCCCGCAGGACTCTTGCACTGCAAACTCTTTGCATTTTGCAATCACTTTAAGTTAGTTGAAAAGCACATATAAACAAGTGTGTGACAACTCCAGATACATACAGATTTTGTTACGTGTGATGAGTTCAGGGAATGGTCATGTCTGTGTTTATCAGGATGTAGCTTCCAGTTTTTACTTACTTGACCGCTTGGGCTGTGCCAGAACCATGGACAGGGATTGATAAGAATGCCTGCTATTCTAAAGCCTTTAAGAATTCTTTTCAAGATCTATCCCAATATCATTCACATTACCATGATGTAATTATTATTATTGATTACACAAAACTGTTTTATTGTTTGTCAGTGTTTTCAGGAATATATATTATTCAATATAATTTTATACGGGCAGCAGTGTGGTGTAGTGGTAAGGAGCAAAGCTCATAACAGAAAGGTTGCTAGTTGAATTCCCCACTGGGGTACTGTTGTTGTCCTTTGAGCAAGGTACTTAACCTACAATTGCCTCGCTAAATATCCAGCTCTATAAATGGGTAAATATTGTAACCAACATGTATGTAAGGTGATCTGGATAAGAGCACCTCTGGAAAATGACAATAATGTGATGCAATTTTGGGATAATACTATAAATAATAAAGCATATCGCACACATACCATTGAAGATTAGGTACATCTGCCTGACTGCAGCAATACCACATACCATATGCCAGGGCTAATGAAAGAGGTTGTAAATAATGAATTAATATAATAAAATAACGAAATATTTTAAATATGGTATGCATACTTTTATAATGCTGACAATTAACTATCATTTTCCAGGAGCCCTGTGTGTTAGTGCTTTGGTCCTTTAGCTGAAAAATGGTAGAACAAAATAATTAAAAGTGTATGTGTATGACAGGTGGCAAAATACAGTCCAGATGAGTCAGATTTCTTTTAACCCATTACAGTCCAGAGAATACTCACAAAAGGAGCAAAAAACAGTCAATCAGGTAGGAGAAGAGACACCTTGAGCATGTAGTTTGAATAAACTTCTGTAAGTCAGCACTCTTTGTGACAAACACACACACAGTGTAAGTTTTGAGGTGGAAGGACAGTTCAAGGTGTTGCGAACAAATCTTCCCATGGAGAAAATGTCTGGATCTTTAGAAGCTTTGATCATTTCAGTTAAAGACCTACTAGATAGAGGTGACTAGAATAAGAAAGTCCAACTGAAATTGCATACTAGGACATACTCACGCACACACACACACACACACACACACACACACACACACACACACACACACAGTATTATCCGATCACTCAGACGCACAGAGATCAGGCAGGACCTGAGTATGATAGCGAATTCATTAACACTAGCGAGACTGAATGGAGGAAAGTGGGCTGAAAAAGAATAGGCAGTGCCTTTGTGTGAATAAAAAGCCGAGAGAGGTATATGGAATACGGACAGAGACACATGCATGGACACAATCATCATCCTCCCCCACGCACTCATCTCTCTGTATATCTCCCTTAATCACAATCCGAATTTTCCTCTGTTTATTCAGCCATCACCTTGGCCTTCCATTGAGGTGGTTTCCTTGTTTCATGGATAACATGTTTCTATATCAGGTGTACATGTGTGTTTTGATGCAGAAGTCCAGAGGATGTTTAGCTATCCTTCCTATTAGACAGCACATAAATACGAAATGGTCAGATTCTGAGCCTTTGGATATGTGTACCACAGACCACGTCTCCCCTCCTGCACTCTGAACAACCCAGCCTACAGTCATCCCAATAGTAGAAACTCCCCCAGCTGACATGCAGGACATGGATCTAGACAAAACTCAATGGCTCACGTAATAGGTCAACACTGAGGCAACATTAACCTGCTTTCAAGGCTCCATCATGACTAATATTTGCCTTCCAGAGAGCAAGAAAGAGAGAGAGAGAGAGAGAGAGAGAGAGAGAGGAGAGAAACAGAGAGAGAGAGAGAGAGAGAGTGAGAGAGAGAGAGCGAGACATAATGACAAAGGAATGAAAAGACAGAGACAGAGAAGGGAAAGGAAGAAAGGAAGGGGTGCAGATTCATCTACGCCTGGAGCAGCACACCTTGCAGACTGACAAAGAACACCGAGGAGGGGAAAAAAACAGCAGAACAACAATTTTTATCCTTTATCCTTTAATTAGATTGGAAACGGTGACAGGGAGATGAGCCGGACTGATCCTGGGACTGAGGGGCGCGCTCAGCACAGTTCCATTCGATTACACGCTTCCCCGCGTCCTGCGGCCATCAGATCCATTGATCCGATCATGGATTGCGCTCCGAATTCGCTCGGAGGGACACACAGCATGTTCGTTCATTTGTTACTTATTCACTCCATGCGCCGGCAATCATTAGAGGAGGTGGGTGTGTTTTTTTCCTCCTCTTTTAATGGAGGCTTTTAAACCAGAGTTCAGGGCTGGCAGAAGATTCCTAACATCACAATCACCATGCCCTCCTGATTAAACTCTCAATGGGGTTCACCCACTGTGAGTTGTTCACAATCAACTCCCAGTTAATTCGTCAGTGACATGAGCATATAAACCACAGCACCCATAAACCCCTAAACTCTTTCTTTGATTTCCTTTGCTTAAATCCCTCCTGCCTGCCTATTCCTCCTGTGTCTTTACCTTCAGGTCAGGGCTTCAGAATGTATTTCGGTTGTTTGGCAACTGCCAGGAACACGACCCCCATGTACACACCAAGCCAAAGAACATAAACTACTAATGTGATGTTTGACACAAATATTTTACTTTTCTTAATCCTGTCAATCAATGTCATAACTTACGTTTTGAGATTTCTACTCTAGCAAATACATTTATTCAAATCCACGGCAGAACATGTGGAATACTTATACAAACCACATTGATGGGTGGCACAGAGTTAACGCATAGCTCAATATTTCAGCACCCCCACGGCACTGTGAAAATGAGTCCTGTGAGCCCTGTGAACCTCTCACTACAGCCTGTATCACACAGACACAGTTCTGGTTAAAACTGAGCACATGACATTATTTCTGCTGGGGTGGTGTGGGGGCTGATGTTCACACAGTGATTGTATTTAAAAGTACGACCAGCACCTGAGTCAACAGAACTGTCACACCACAAACACACTTCTTCATGCGTTTCTCTTCATTCTCCAGCATGCCATCCTCTGAGACAAGACGTCTACTATACAAGTAGAATGCATACAAATAACATCGCTGTTTATAATCAGTTTACATTTTTTGGAAAATTATACTGATGGCATATGACTAGTCACACTGGAATAAAACAAACTGACTCATAAATGCTATATCCAACCAGACGTTTTGCATGAGTTATAGCTTTGAGGACAACAAGTAAGCGTTCCTTCAAGGCCCAGTGTTGCGCAGCTCAGCCACATACTCATTAGAGGTTAAGACATTTAAGACTTCTGAGATTATACATAGCTTTGGGCTTAATAAATCTGGGGTTATGCACCCTCACACGTCAAAAAGATTCTTCCAGGTCTTTAGCATACATCAACATTACTTGTATGTTTTTGTTCTGTACCTGCTCATCAGTTTGAATTTGTGCATTTGTCTGGTCATTTTAGTTACCACTGAGCTTTAATAGACTCTAATGGCAATCTAAAACAGCAACCCAGATCTGTGCTCTTAGGACTCCAAGAACATGAGCACAAAGGTTCTGATGACCTCCAATTCACAGTTAAAAAATACAGTTCACACCACACAAACAAAAGGATTTCTCATGATTCCCCCAATCAAATAATGTTTTCCTCTAAGCTAGGGGAGAGGAAAATTTGGCAGTGGTGAACATGGGGAAATTGTGCAGGGATCTTATGTGAAACTGGCTGTTAAAAAGGTGCCACGCTTTCTGACCTTTCCGTGCTTCTGCAACCAGGAAATCCTCAAGGTCAGAGTGTCCCTTTTTAGAACATCACTCACCCACGCACATTCTGCGCTTGATTTAGCCATTGATTTTCTCATACCACACCGTAGATAAAAAAGAAAAGAAATTGCTCTGCCTTTATTTGTTCTTATTGACCCCGGAGATGACGAACGATTGGGACAGACTCCTGAATTCACAGATCAACCTGTCACTGTGAGCGTCTCCCCCTCCGAGGGATAAAATGACCACTAGGTTAAAGAAAGAAAAAACCGGCGGCACATCGGTCGCAGCGTAGGTGACTGAGTAGCGAGAGTTCACTCGGTCCGACATTGATGAAAGCCACCGCCGTGTGACAGGGCGCGGGGGCGTGAGGGAGAACCCACCCAGTGACCGAGCCGTGGTGACCTCAGGGAAGAGCAACCGTGAGAATGATGGGACGTGACAAAGGCCTGAACACAGGGGTGGGGGTGGGAGGTACAGCCATTGCATGGCGTCATTTAAGAAGTCACTATCCGCATGGATCCACACTGCCTGGGGCACATCTGAATTCACTCTGCCACAAGCCCTGCTGCTATTTTTACTCTGAAAGACCAAAACCAAGGGGCCACCAGTGACTGCTTTCAAACAACAATGACGGAATTAGCCTGCATTGCTGAGCACTACAAATTAAAAACATGCTCAACCAACCATTCACACACTTACACACACACGCAGACACATACACACACAGACAGCAACCATGCTAAGAACAGACGGTGCCTTTCTTTTGCAGCTGGAGGCAAGACCAAGTGAGAGAATACATTTGCTGTGAATGCATGTCAATGATTCCACTGTATGCAATGGCATCATATCTCAGACACCAGCTGGGAGAGATGCAGGGAGTATCCAAGAGACAGTATTTCAGATGAGACAAAGTCTGGATGCATTTAAGCCTTTAGCAGCTCTGTACCTCTCAGAGGTCCTGACAGAGAGGTGCCTACATGCTTGCCAAGTTAGCAGGTGCCATGATCAGTGACCTCTCACTGTCACTGCCACAGCCCACCATGCTACCCTACCACCACCATCACAGCAATGTAATCACGCGCATGAACGCTACCACCAGGTTTACTCACAGGCATTGGTCACAGCGAAGCTGTTGGCTGTTTCAATGTTGTCCACATGAGGGACCAGGTTGAAAGGTGCTTCAGAGGCATTGGGGCTGGTGTTGTGCAGAAAGATTGCTAAACGAAACGCAGTGTACTCCTGATCTGTGTTTCGGATGAACAGTCCACCTGCAGAGACACAGAAGACAGTGAGAAAGAGCGAGAAGGAGAGAGAGAGAGAGAAAGAGAGAGAGGAGGAGAGCAAGGACGTGAGAGAGAGACATGTCTTGCATAAGGCATGGATTTCACATGCCTCACACCAAAGGACTGCTTTGCACATAAAAATGAACTGTAATGAATGTCACATTTAGTTGCCCTGCATTCCTGACACCTCATTTTAAAGGCAGTCAAGGAGGGACAGTATAAATGGAATGTAATCAACTGAACTGACTTCAGCCACTAGTAAAATGTGGAAATTAATGTTTACGTCAGACCAAGACTGGCCAAATGTAACGATTTTTCAAGTTATGATTTATGTGCATAAAATTGCAAGCTGCATTCCAACATGTATTTATACAGCCAAGTGTTAAGGCTGAATTGCTTTGCAAATAAAACGTCGAATAAATGAGGGTTTGTGTGAATTCGGAAAACCATACTGAATCTGTGAAGTTTATCTGCAGCTCCTTGAGACGTGCCTGGCAGAGTCAGCGACCGGAATCTCATCAGAGCAGCGTCTTTGCTACCTCACAATAAATGATGCAGTGCTAGAATACATTAATCCGGCTCCCGCAAAAAAGAGGAAACACGAGGCTAACTATCATACGATATACTGAAAACGCCCTAAATCAAACCGATGCATAGGACAGATCGTATATGAACTTTCATGGGAGCCCATCAACGATGCCTGTTACAGGCAAAGCATCCCGTCAGAGACTACCGATAAGAATGCTGCAGTGACGCTTTAAAACGAAATACATTGCTAGGAAAAAGCATGCTTATTCATATACGAGTTTAACACAGCAACACATAAAACAAGTAAATGCTGTTGGACTTAAAACTTTGCGACAAAAGTGAATTAGCACATATAGTCAATTTGCCTCTTTTAAATCGATCTTAATCCGATTCATGCTCGCTGCACTCTGTGTAATAAGGAAATATTCTCGAGGACTCCTAATGACCCAGTGTATCAGTCACTTACAAACGAAAAAGATCATAGCGCATTTCCAGTTCCTTAAATATAGCAATCCAACTCAATTGTACATTTTATAGCTATCACTTACCAATCTGAACGCTGCTCGGGAAAGCGCCCATTGTCAACCCACAAAAGCCAGAAAATAGCAAGAGAAGCTGTCTACAAGTAATCCTCATTTTGTTCAGTTAAAAACTGTTGAGAGACATTGAGGATGGTGACGCACGGAGAGAGAGAAAAAGGGAGAAACCGACTACTAGCAATCCATCCCGGGTGTTTTTCCCCGCAGTGCCCACGGACGCTGGTGTGGATCCGTCCGGTGGTAAATGTTACATGCAAGATGGGGGAAAGTCACCAGTGGTGGGCAGTCTAGCGGCTGCCTGCATGGAGGGAGATGAGACATGCGCTTTCTCTCGACCCTCACTCAGTAGCTCGCTTGCCCCCTCCCCCTTCCTCGCTTCCCTCAGATTTTTTTTTTTTTTTTAATTTTATTTTCCAAAGCTTTGCTGTCTTTTCGGACTCTTTGCTGCTGTCCTATCCACACAGTGACGTTGAAACAGTTAAGTAAATGGATAGGCTTATCTCTGCGACTGAGGTCTGTTTTATCAACTGCTGAGGTGGTAGTGGCAGTATTGCCGCTATTTTAGTTACAGCATCTGTGCTGCTTGACTGAGTTTTTGATGGAATTATCTCGCTGCTGTAATGCTCATTTCGATTTCTGGAGCACAAACAGCTCAAATCCTACAAACTGCATGCAGACCCTGTGCGGGATATGTATTACCGCTACACAAACACACTACTAAGCAGCAACTTTAATACACACATTATGATTTGTCACGATGTAAGGCTTTTTTTGTGAACCGTATGAATTTCCTCTTTAGCACTGGAATAATGTAGGGAGAAGAATTAATGCAGTCACACACAATTTAAAAACATGCCAAATAATGACAAATATATAAAATATCAGTTATGATTTTATGATGTTCCGCATGGTTTGCATGTACATTTAGCTTCAGTCAACATGTTAATGATGTGCAAATTTGGTCTATCTCTTACACACACGCGCGCGCACACACACACACCATATGACTTAATTGATCTGAATTACTTATGCAAAACCTCATTGCCATGTTCCATAACATATGCAGGAATTACTTTCAATGAGTCAACCAGCTCAGGCACACAGCCACACCTCTATCAAATGTCATATTCATTTCATTAACATTATATCAATGGTGCGCTCGCAAAATGTCTGGCATGACATACACGGAATCACACCTCTGCTTTGAGTAATTTATTTTACTTTTCTTTCTCTTGAAAACCACCAGCTCTGGAAAAATTCAGTATCTTAGAAATCAATTACTGCAATGTGCTTCCTAGCAGAACGTTTTATTAAGGCTGTGTTATCGCACACGGCTGCGATATTGTTATTTTTCTACGATTTTCCTTTTGTGGTAATAGACTCACACAACATGCTGAGAGAAATGACACAAATCTCCAAGGTAATGAAATACAGCCACAACGCCCGAAGCAGCTGTGTCCTTTCACCAGTTTTATAGTCTGACCCTTATGTTAACGGTAAAGTGGCATACAGAGTGGAGGGCAGGGTATTGGGGCTCCAGCGCGAATAATCGCACTGATCGCTGGGGTCCTGGAGCTCACATTAGGCTCTCGCTAATGCAGCTGTATATAAGACGCGACACTGCGGCAGTCTTAGAAATAATCAATCATATTTAAGTAGAAGATCCTTTAAGTTAAATAGGATCGACCTAATTTGATATTTAAATATTTGACTTAAACAAAATCAATAAATAGGGTACATTTAACTCTTGCAGACTTCTCTAGCCTAACGACGGTACATAAAACTTTTGTTTACAATGCAAATCTATACTATACTGCACCTGCCTGGAGCATCGCCTTACTAGTGACATAAACAACTTAATGCTTCAGAAATGTTTCCACATGTCTGCATACATTTCTGGATTTGGTTTTATGCAAAATTTTCAATGAATTTATACAATTCAGCTGTCTTCATGATGGTATTTTTTTGGTCTATAAGGTTTTAAAACAATTGATTTTACCAAAAGACTTTGGCAAGACTTAGTGAGCCAACTTGCACTATGTCCAGGAGCGGAGATGAACAACTTTGTCCCAATGCACATTATGAGAAATCATAACATGAAAAGACCATATCTGGGATATGACATCAGGAGGTGAATTAGCTCGGAGAAGGCTCGGAGAACCAGCATGCAGGTGCACTACTGGGAGCAAGGGGTGGGCGTGTGGGATGGGGATTGGTCATCTGGTCAAGGTTAGTACCCATATGGGATCATCCTTCACACTGCAGTATCAATCCCAGATAAAATACAGGCATATCATGTTGCTGAAAGACTTCTGATACATTATAAGAACAGCCTTAATGTACTGAGATGGGAAGTCATAAGGATGCTTGGAGGCCTAGCTTGTCTCTGTCTTAAAACAGATGATTATGAAACAGGAAGGGAAAAGAGTTTAGATAGCTACAATGTCATAAAATACTGCTGCTGGCAATATCATATACATTACCCTTCCTTGTATGTCAGGCTGAACATGTTGAAAATGTTTTTATCAGTCTTTTCCTGTCTTTCAATTCAGGTGCCGTTTTTTTCACTCCCTGTTTGGAAGCTGCTTGGGCCTTTGCACTCTGCAAGGTCTGACTTCTGCTTATGCAAGATCATTTCTATTTGCATGTTAATGTCAGACTGTGTGGCATTTCATCACAAAAAAAACAAAGGAACAAGAGAGCTGATGAGATAAGGGTTGTAGGGTTGTGGACAAAGAGAATAAAATTGTAACAGAGCTTTAATTCACCACCATTGCTGATATGTTGCCTTAGTGGTGTTACCATGCTAGAAGCAGTTTAATCCAATAATATAGTTTTAAATGGTTCATGGAAACAGTTTTAAACATAAAATACTACTGATTATACTTGCTGTTCATTCAAAAATGGCAACCACCATTGTCGTACCAATATGGCCTTCATACTGTTCTAATCTTGGAAACAGAAAAAGGTGTATTTTGTCAATTATGGTATCTATCTGGGATCATGACACATTCAGGAAGCATTCAGGCCTTGTTTAAACACTACTCAGTACAGCAAATCAGTACAAAATCATGTGCTAGTATGTCCCCAGTAACCACTACCATGGGTACAATGTTTCAACTAACTACTTAAGCAATAGGAAACTCCCTGTATATAAAATGTAATGTACAGAAGAGTAAACATTTCTGGAAAATAAATGAAAAGATTTGAAACATTACCTAGAAATTTTCTTGTGTTAGAATTTAATTTCCAATATTTAATAAGATAATGTCAGTATTTATACCTTTGTGACGAGATTTGT